>NC_143584.1:165212695-165515609 GCF_048544385.1 Mastigoproctus giganteus | reverse complement strand
TTGTTATTATTTCTCTGTGATGGATACTGGTACCAAGTAGACATGGTGATTGTTATGTCTGATGCTACTGTTGGTAGAGGAACTCTCTGACTATTTTACAGGTGTTTAGGATTGCAACTTACTGCAGTTCAGTGTATGTGTTATTGTTATTGTTCTTATGTTATTTCTCCCTGATTGTGGGGTTCCACCACATGATGGGTACTGCTGCCAAATACACAGGGTGGTTGTTATCTCTGATGTTACTGTTCGTTGAGGAACTCTCTGACTATCCTACAGGTGTTTGTGACTTTCTGGAGTTCCATGTAGGTGTTCTCTGGGAAACCTATTTCTGCTAGGCTGTTATGTAGGGTCTTTGGCACCATACCAGTGGTTGAGATGATGATCAGGATTGTCATTACTTGTTGCACGTGTTAAATCTCTTTGATCTCCTGTCTTATGTTTGTGTATTTCCTGATTTTTTTTCCTAATGGGTTTTCTGGAGGTTGCTAGTGTTGTGCATTGCTATGTCAATCAGATAGGTAATCTTTTCCTTCTTGTCGACAAGGGTTATGTCCTGTCTGTTATACAGGATTATCTTGTCCGTTATTATGGCGTGGTCCCAGTACAGCTTGTGGGTTGGGGTCTCTAATACTACCTGGGTTGGCTTGGGGCATTATAGCCACAGATGCTAATGTGCCATAAAACCCTTAAGCAAACAAACAAACTGCCTGGCGTTCGTACTTGTGGTACTGTACACTTTCTTTGATCAACTGGTATTTCCCTGCTAGCTTCCGATGTATTATCTTGCTATTAGCATCAGCATTAGTAGAGGCATTTGATGCAAGAAAGCAAGCTTATGCAGCATCAGCCAAAAAAAAAAAAAAAAAACCCACTTCCACTTCACCCCTCTGTTCGTTCAAAATACCTGTCCAGCTGAGCCTTAAACTTATTTAGGCTATCAACCTCCACCACAAGGGATGGAAGTCTGTTCCACCAACCAACCACCCGCTGGCTAAAGGCAAATTTCCGCACGTCTATCCTACATCTGTCTTTCCTCAATTTGAATTTATGCCCTCTCAGGTGATTTTTCTGAGCTAGAGGAAGAATCCCATCAGCATTGAGCATGCTTAAACCATTCAAGGCTTTATACACCTCTATCAGATCACCTCGCTGGTGCCTAGTCTCCAGACACTGTAATTTGCAAAACTTAAGCCTTTCTTCGTAAGAGCACCCCTTTGTTCCATTCACTAATCTTGTTGTCCTCTGTACTCGTTCCAGCAGCTCTACATCCTTCTTGAAATGAGGCCTCCAGACCTGTATACAGTACTCTAGGTGTGGCCTGACCATCGCCTTATACAATGGAATAATCACCTCCTTAATATCTGCTATCTGCTTGTCTATGAGCGTACTCAATCTGGGTGATCACCTTGCATCCTGTGGTGATGTGTTGGGTTGTTTCTGAGGCCAGGCGGCATCAGCGACATGTCATCTAACACTCTGGGATCCTTGTCGATGTATTTTGTATAGGTTCTGATGTTGATTACCTGGTCTTGGTTGCCATTTGTGCCATTCAGTTTCAGGGAAGAGCATCCCACTCATGAGCCTGGAAGCAGTTTTGTCTATGTGGTTTTGATGGAGGTTATTGTAGTGTTTACCACGGAGTGTCTTTACTCATTTTTCTATCTTCATTTGTGCCATCTGGACAGAAGGGAACTCCTCGCTTAGGTTGAGTGGGATATGCCGCTTGTCTATCTTGCCTATGGCCTGGTAGAGTGCTGCTGCATTTTTCTGGAAGCAATCCTTCAGGTTAGCTATTATTGTTTTCTGTTGCTCGATAAAGTCCATCAGGCCTCTTTCTGAGCTTTTGTCAGTCTCTCCACAGCTGACTTCAAGTGGTGTTGGCGGCTTTTGGTTATCATTGTCCTTGTCTTTCTCATGATGTCCTCCAGCTCACTGTTAGCCCAACATATGATCCCGAAGGAGTATGTTAGCACTGGGACTGCATAAGTGTTTATGGCTTTGTGTTTCCTCCATTCAGCAGGCTTCAGAGTCTCTGGTAGTATTTTTCGGTCAGACAGGATTGCATCCTGATATCATTGCTGAATTCTTTGGGGATCTGGAGTAGTTGCTAGATTTGCTTCTCGGTTGCCACATAGAGCTTGATGTCATCCATGTACATCAGGTGGGTAAGGGTGTACAGGTATTTCCTTCCTTCCTTTGAGGTTATATATATACTTGCTGCTATTGAGCATGGTGGATAGTGGGTTGAGTGCCAGACAGAACCACAGTGGGCTCAGGTCATCTCCTTGAAAGATTCCTCTCTTGATGGAGATCGGTCTGGTTGTGATGTTGTCGATTTTAATGGTGATACTCCATTAAGTATTTGTAAATTTTACAATTGGTGTTGCGCATAAACTATATTTTGAGCGATATCTTGTTTTAAATGAAAAAAATTTGTTTTTTTTTTCCTTATCTCTGTATACCTCCAAAATGTATACTGCAGTTATCACCCCAAAATCATATACCTTTTTTCATAAGGAGGCCATCTTATTTGATAGAAAAAAAGGCGATGTTAATATTTTTGTTGTTTCCCTGGAACTTGAGCATTCTAACTTTTACACCTGTCTGTGGTAAGAAATAGTGTGGTATTCCTGGTAAAATTTTTGTCCTTCATCTTAGAGGTTTTGATTATAATATACATAGCTTTGCATTTTGGTCTTGGAAGTGCAGTCCAGTGTTTTAAAACTTAAATCATATAGCTGTGTGTTAGGTGAAGGTAGTAACATTGTCTCTACCATTAGTGTTTTTTTTTTATTTGTAACTCTGAAATTAATGAAATACAAGATGCTGCTTCCAGAGATGATTTATGCTGTGCAGTCCTCTTCCATGGATTACTGAGGATTTTAATTTAGTATGATTGTGTTATATCCACGAAGATTTAACACAGTCGGCACCTGCTTCTTTTAAAAAATTTTTTTTTTTTAAAATCTCATCAGTAAAATTTTTCTTTATTTTGGCATTTTAGGGATTAGTTAAATATTGAAACTATTATTATAAACAATTTTTGTTCTCATATAAGCCACAATAATCAGAAGGAAAAGGAATGTTAAATGTAAATGTGGTGACAATCTCGGACAAACTGGTAGATGGCACCTTACTTGCCAAAGTCAACCCTCCACCCTGCCAGCTAATGTATCTTTGCAGTATCGAGCACAACAAGGCTGTGGGTTTTCCATTGCTTAGAAAGAAAGTCGAAAACAGACGATAAAAAATTAAAACTAGGTCAAAATTATGAACTGGCTGAGATGCTTGGACAAGAGTTCTAAACCAGGACTGCCCTGGTCTAGCCAGAATGTACATTAATCTTAGGTATAGATAATCCATTACCCCAACCAATATGCGTGTCACTGCAAGTTCAAAATACTTCTCATTCATCTATTCCTATTTTATAATTATAGAATGTTCATAAATTATTACAATAAAATCTGTCTAACTTAAAGAACTACAATTTTAAGAAATTTTATGTTAGCATGTGGCAATATAATGCAACGAAGCAAGCTCATATAGCATCAACTTTTAAAATAAAAATTTCTCCTTTGCTTTGCTGATCCTTTCTAATTTGTCCAGTTTTTCTTTAAATGTTAGCATAACACCAGGTGGAAGTTAAGTTAATTTCAACTATCCATTTTCTGCACATCTGTCCTGCAACCTTTTTTTTTTTTTTTAATTTGCCCTTTTGTGAATGTCACCTGAGAAAGAGTAAAGATATCATTAACATTGTTTATTCAGTCCATTTAAAACCAGGACTCCTTGCAGATGCCTAGTTTCTAGAAACGGCAGTTTACAGAAGTAAACTCTTTCTTGGTAAGAGTGAGTTCCTTTTGTGTCTCTCATTAATCTTGTTGCTCTTCTGTGCACCTATTGCAAAAGACCTACATCCTTCCTTAAATGAGGTTTCCATACTATGCAGTACTCAACATGTGGCTTAACCATTGTCTTATATAATGTGATACTTGTCTCCTTGTTCTTGGCCGACCGGGCTAGCCGAGTGGATAAAGTACCTGCCCGGCAACCCAAAGGTCGCTGGTTCGATTCCCGCCTCGGGCTTGGATCAGAGTACTGCAAAAACCTTGGGAGGTGCAATATGGCCACAGAAGCCGATGCGCCAACAACTACCAAATCAAAAAAAAAAAAAAAAAATCCTTGTTCTTGCTACAAGCTGGAACAGCCCTAGCAGCCTGTCTGCATTGTTCAGACAACTTCATGTTGGCCTGTATGATTACCCCTAGACCTTTTTCATTTATTGCTATCTTGAGTTTGGTACTACCCTGAAATACTTTTTCATTTATCACTGTTAAACCTCAACACATCTGTCTAATTTATCCAGTTCTTGTTGGAGAAGCATGATTGTTGTCATTATAACTAACTTATCCACCTTTGTATTGTGTGCTAACTTAGACTTTAAACTTAATATGCATGTCGATACTGTTAGTAAATATTAAAAACAGTAAGGGCCCAGAACTGAACCCTGGTTTACCCTCCACTCATAACGTTAATCAGTGAAGAGCAGTGACCATAATAACCATTGTCTCTCGCTACCCAACCAACCCCTTATTCACACCAGTAACTTGCTCCCAATGCCACAGTTCTTCAATTTGTCTACCCCATTAATCAGATCTTAATCCTTGTGATTACTTCCATATGAAAAATTGGTGGCTATATCTAATTGAACAGTCCACGTAAAATTCTTCATTGCTTCTGCTTTTAACTCTGGAAAGACTTAAGAAAAGAAAGTGAATGTGTTATCAAAGGAATTGAAGAGAGCTGGAAACGGTGCAGAATACTGCCTTTTGTTTGCAGAGACAGACTATTTCTTTAGCTTAATCCCCAAGTCTAAGCACTCAAAGATTAGGCCAAAAGATTTATGAAATTAGACGATTTTTGTGATATAATCAGAATATGTAATTTTTCCTTTACGAAACTTTCAAAAATTTTTTCTCAAGTTGGTGGTACTTTCATAAATCTTATCCACCAGACGTAGAGTCTGATGGGTAAGATTTATTAAAGATATAATCATCTAACACTCTGGTCTCTTTCTTCCTCTTTAATAACCAATTACCGTTTCTTCCGCTACATTCCTTAACGACTGGCTCCCGTCAGGTACATAGTCCAATTTGTTTTTTTTTTGTTATAGCCTTTATGAGAAGTACTTCTCATTTTAAGCTTTCTCCACATTCACAGTACCTTAGCATTAGTTGAGGCATATGATGCAAGGAAGTAAGCTTATACAACATCAGCCAAAAAAAAAAAAAAACCTTTCCATTTCACCCATCTGGTCACTCCAAATGTTTGTCTAGGTCAGCCTTAAATTTATTTAAGCTATCAACTTCCACCAAAACAGATGGAAGTCTGTTCTGGCAATCAACTACCCATTGGCTAAAGGCAAACTTCCGCACATCTATTCTATAGTTGTCTTTCCTCAATTTGAATCTATGCCCCTCAGGTTCTTAGTCTGAGCAAGCAGAAGTATCCCGTCAGCATTGAGCCTGCTCAAACCATTCAGGGCCTTGTACACCTCAATCAGATCACTCGCAGGTGCCTTTGTTCCTCTCACCAATTTTGTTGCCCTTCTCTGTACTCGTTCCAGCAACTCTTCATCCTTCCTAAAATGAGGCTACCAGACCTCATCTGGTGATGAGTATTATACAAGGATAAAGGTTGTTTGGATATTGGGTTTTTTTTTTTTTTTGTTCATGCAGCAAAGGTATTTACATAAATCTTTTGGCCTTTATTAATAGGTACAAATGTGGATTTATACCATGTTTCAGTGTAGTGTTCAGTTCTTAACACTTGAACCCATTGTGGATAGTGAAGTATAAATATTCATTTTTTTTTACTGTTTGCGATGAATATTTGTTGATTTCAATAGTAATCTTTTAGGGTTTTTTATTTTATTTTATTACATATTTCATTTTCAAAAGTACTATCTTGAAGTAGTAAGTACCTTTTTTACTGATTTCTACATCTTTTGATTTCTTTGACAGAGCTTTCGTTCTCATTTGAAGGAGAACCTATTTACTTAATTAGACCCAGATGTGAATTATTCTCTTCATTAGACAGATTATATCATTGATTGTAATTAATCTGAAAATGAAGAAACCTTATATTATCTTAAAAATTAAAAGAAGTAGAAAATGTTCAGATTTTTGGCTATTGACAAAAATCTTCCTAAGATATTTAACTGTTGTGTGTGTGGATTTTTTTTTTTTTTTGTTGTTGTTATGGAGTATTTTGTTCCTTCTATTTCATTATTATGGAATGGATTCCTTCCATTTCATTATTATCTTGGTTTATCACCAAGGATAGAGAACTAGTACAGTAAAAGATATTAAACTCTTTGTGCATTAAAAATCTCTAGATAATGGAACCACTAGGCCAGTGATTTTCAACCTTTTTTTAATAAGGGCACCCCTACTCAATTTTTTGCCTGTTGGATCCGATTCCCCCCCCCTCTCTCTCTATAAAGTATTAAAAAATATATATGTTATATGATAGTTATTCCAATAATAATTATAAAAATTACATTTCATAATACAAATTATATATATAGTATATAATAATTTTATTCTTTATATAGTGGTACTAAGTAAACATCAATTATAGATCACCACCAAATTAAAAAGATACTGTACACCTTTTTATAATGAAATAAACATATACATTTAAAAAAATAATAATTTTAAGTAACTTAAAACCAAATTACATGGCACCCCTGGTTGCAAAACACTGCACTAGGCAGTGATCATAACATTATTATTATTATTATTATTAATAGCCAAATGGTGCAAGGAAGCCTGAGGCTTATGCTGCACCAGGAAAAAAATTCCCAAGTTACCCTGAGAGAGAGAGAGAGAGAGTCAAAAGTAGAAGGGAATCACCAAGAAAGAGAAGAATGATGATATCCAGCTCAGGACCCTGGGTGTGCCAAGCCCATACTCACCAGATGTGAGCCCCCGGGGTTAAATATTGATGGAATATTTACTTAAAGATATTAACTAAAGGGAAGGGATTTTTAATTCATAAAGTTAACTGCAGTGATCTTAATTTTTAAATTCTTGTCAGTGGAACCAACTACAAATTTTATATGAGGAAACATTCAGTGAAGTAATTATAGATGACGGTAAGCTTTATATATCAACTGAGAGGCACTGTTTAAGCTTTAGGCTTAAATGGATGTAAGATCAACTGATGAGACTAGTGACAGAGAAGTAAAATACATGGAATGATCATAAATTGTTAGGAAACACAGGATAAACCTCAATAAGTACAAATTAGCCTGCATTCAAGTCACTAAGTGGTTAGGCAAGCTAAGGCAAATTACGAGAAATCTTTGGCAAAGAATACAAATAAAGGTATCAAAGAATTCTTTGCTTTTGTTAACATTAGAAGGAAGGGAATGATCCATGTTGGCTTCCCCTAGATATGAATGGTATAACCATTGACGAATCTCTGTTCAGGTTGGTTGACAAGCTGAATAAATATTTTGCATCTACATTCACACATGGAAACTTTTTTACTTTGAAGCTAAAAGTAAATAAGGCACCTGTGGTTGATGGAATCTATCCAAATATATTGAAAGCAGCAGCAAACCTTTGGCCATAATTATGAGAGCATCTTCTGATTGGAGGAATTCCCTGTAGATTAGAGATTGGCAAATGTGTCTCCTATTCACAAAGGGGGATTAAAGAATGAAGTAGGTAAGTATTAGACCTGTAAGCTTGACTTCTGTTCCAAGAAAAATAATGGAATCGGTGGTTAAAGAAATATAACAGGATCATCTTGGCTAGAATAAAGTTATATAGGTATCGCAGCTTGGATTTGTTGAGGGCAATATCTTATTTGACCAATATGATTTAATACTGTGATGCCGTAACTAAGGAAATGGATGCAAAAAATAATTTCGACATCATGTATTTAGATTTCACTAAAGCTTTGAATTAACTTAAACAGATGATTGAGCGGCATAATGAAGAGGGTGTTATAAATGGGCATTGCTCTTCTTGGACTAATGGAGTTCCTCAGGGTTTGTGTGGTCCCTTGCTAATTTCATTTTTATTAATGAGATCTATGGAGGCATATCAATAAGTTTGCAGTTGATACAAAGGTTAGCAGTATGGTTCTTGATAGAAATCAGTACTTAGAAAAATTAGTTAGATGTGCTGAGAAGTAGCAGTCGAGGTTTAACATTGATAAATATAAGTTACTTGGCAGCAGTAATCTCAGAATAGCATATTTGAGTAGTACCACACTTAATGTAGCTGAAAAGATTTAGGGATAATTTTGCAATCTGACATGAAGTTCTCTGAGCAGTGCAGACTGGCTGCTAGGATATTACATGGCAGTTCTGTCAATGATATACAGGAATTTTGCTAGCAGGAACAAGTATGTGATTATCCTGTCCTATAAGGCAATGGTTAAGATGCATCTAGAGTGCTGCTTACAGGTCTGGAATCCTGATTTTAGAAAGAATGTGGATCTGTTGGAATGGGTGTAGGGAACAGCAATAAGATTTGTCAAAGATACAAAAGGGCTCTCACCATGAAAGACTTCCATTCTGCAAATTGCAGTGTTTGGAAATTATGAACCTTCAAGGAGATCTAATTGAAGTGTTTAAGGCTTTAAATGGATTAAATAAACTAAATCCTGATGGCAATCTCAAACAACACATGCAAATAAGAGGACATAATTTGAAAATGATAATTGCAGGATAGATGTGAAAAAAAACTTAATTTCAGCCAGAGAGTGATTTATTGGATCGGATTTCCACCTGGTGTTGTGGAAGTGGATAGGTTGAATAAATTTCAGGAAGAATTAGGCAAATTATTAGAGGAGATGAACTGGATAGGTTTTTTTTTTGGCTGATTCTGTATAAGCTTGCATCATTTGCCACTACTAAGTCTGCTATAATAATAGTTGAGAAGTGAATAAAATACTTTAAGGAATATTCATTATACTGTTAAAAGTATACATATGTATATGAAAACAAGGATTTGAATAAAATTTATTATATTAATGTGACACTTGCACATAAATGTTACACTAATATTGACTGTACCAATATTAACAACTATTTTTTGGTTTGGAACTCAGAAAAATTGATTGATCTGTGGGTAGTAAATGACAGTGGTTGGGTTTCTTGATAAAGAAGCTGACATTTCATTTTATTCAGAATTAATACAAACAAGAAGTAATTAAATAGTTTTTAGGCTTTTTATACCAATGAAGAAATACTGTTCAAGACTTAGATCTAAATGGATGTCAGATGAACTATTGAGACACTTGGCAGAAAAGAAAAGAAAAGTGCATAGGATGCTTATAAATTAGTGTGTAATCAAGTCACAAAGGAGGTTAGGTAAGACAGATTATGAGAAGTCTCTGGCAAAGAAAAGCAGCAATGACTTCTATGCTTATTCACAGTTGAAGTAAGAGGTTGAATCATATTGGGCCACTTGATGTCTATGGGTTAACAGGTTGATGACTCTGCTCAGGTTGTGGAAAAATTGAATAGGTATTTTGTGTCTACATTCACACATGATGAATTCTTTAGAGAAGGGTATGCCAGAAGTTTATTAACCTAAAATGACTTTGTGATAGTAGAAAAGAAAGTGGAGGAAAATTGTTGAAGATGGACATAAAAAAAAGGCACCTGGGGTGGATGGAACTATCCAGTTATATTGAAGGAGGTAAGAAAACCCTTAGCCATAATTAATTATATGAGCATCATTGAATTCAGGGGGGGATCCTCTATAGACTGGACATGTGCAAATGTATCCCCAATTCATAAAGGGGAATCAAAAGGTGATGTGAGTGAATTACAGACCTGTTAGCTTAACTTCTGTTCCAGGGAAATCACTGATTAGAGAAGTAATGCAGAACCATCTGGACAGGCATGCAATTATAGTGCAATCACAACATTGATTTGTTAAAGGGCAGTCTTGTCTAACCAATCTGATAGGTTTCTATGATGCAGTGACCAAGGAACTGGATGCAAAAAATAATTTTGATATCATATATGTGGATTTCAGAAAAGGTAGTAGTAGTAGTAGTAGTGGCACTTGATGCAAGAAAGCAAGTGTAGGAGCTTATGCAGCATCAGCCAAAAAAAAAAAAAAAAATCACACCATACCCTCCAATTGCCTGTCCAGTTCCTCCTTAAATTTATTTAACCTATCAACTTCCACAACGACAGATGGAAGTTTGTTCCAGCAATTAACCACCCGCTGGCTAAAGGCAAATTTCCGCACATCTATTCTACATCTATCCTTTCTTAATTTGAACTTATGTCCCCGTAGGTTCGTATTCTGAACAAGTGGGAGGATCCCATCAGAATTCAGCGTGCTCAACCCATTCAAGGCCTTATAGACCTCAATCAGATCACCGCGCAGGTGCCTAGTCTCCAGCCACTGCAATTTGCAGAACTTAAGCCTCTCTTGGTAAGAGGATCCCTTCATTCCCCTCACCAATCGTGTTGCTCTTCTCTGTACACGCTCAAGCAAATCTACATCCTTCCTAAAATGAGGCCTCCAGACCTGTACGCAGTACTCAAGGCGTGGCCTGACCATTGCCTTATACAGAGGGACAATCACCTCCTTTTCCCTGCTAGCAAAATTCCTATATATCATTGACAAAACCCCATGACCTGCCCTAGCAGCCTGTCTACATTGCTCAGAAAACTTCATATCTGACTGCACAATTACTCCCAGGTCTTTTTCATTTTCTACCACCTTAAGTGTAGTACCACACAGTTGGTACGTTTCTCTGGGGTTACTTCTACCCATATGCAGTACTTTGCATTTGTCAAGGTTAAACTTCAGTTGCCACTTCTTAGCCCATCTGCCCAAATTATCTAGATCCTGTTGCAGTAGCACACTGCCATTACTGTCATTAACAACCCTGCCAACCTTCGTGTCATCTGCAAACTTCGACATTAAGCCTGATATACCTTCATCAATATCATTGATAAATATACAAAACAACAGTGGACCCAACACCGAACCCTGTGGGACTCCACTAATAACATTAGTCCACGAAGAGCAGCACCCATTGATTACCACCCTCTGTCTTCTCCCACTTAACCATCCTTTTATCCATTGTAGCAACTTACCCTTAATACCATTCTGCTCCAATTTGTACAGTAGTCTTCCATGCGCAACAGTGTCAAAAGCTTTCCTGAAATCCAAGTATATGATATCAAAATTATTTTTTGCATCCAGTTCCTTTGTGACCACATCATAATAACCAATCAAATTTGTCAGACAAGACTTTCCCTTAACAAACCCATGCTGTGTCTGAATTATTGCTGCAGTCTTGTCTAGATGATCCTGCAATGCATCTTTAACCAGTGACTCCATTATTTTACCCGGAACAGAAGTTAAACTAACTGGTCTGTAATTATTCGTGTCACCCTTCGAACCTCCTTTGTGAATTGGGGATACATTTGCACATCTCCAGTCCGTGGGAACCTCCCCTGAATCCAAGGATGCTCTCATAATTATGGCTAAGGGTTTGCTTAGTTGCTTTGCCGCCTCCTTTAATATAACTGGATAGATCCCATCCGCCCCAGGTGCCTTTCTTATGTTTAACTTCAACAATTTCTCCTCCACTTTGCTCTCAGTTATTACAAAATCATTAAGCACACTGCTACAATTTGATAACCTTCTTCCATTTTCAAACTGTAATGATTCCTCACGTGTGAATGTAGATGCAAAATACTCATTCAGTTTGTTTGCTATCTGAGCAGGATCATCAACAGTCGAACCATCGATGTCAAGTGGACCAATCATATTCAGCCCCTTCCTTTTAGAGTTTATATAAGTAAAGAAATCCTTGCTGTTTTTCTTAGCATCTTTTGCCAAAGATTTCTCGTAATCTGCCTTTGCCTGCCGAACCTCCTTTGTGACCTGATTACAGACTAGCTTATATCTGCTACAGGCTTCTGCGTCGCCTGCTAATTTATATGCATCCCATGCATTTTTCTTCTCTGTCACGAGTCTCATTAGTTCATTTGATAACCATTTAGGCCTAAACCTTGAACAATATTTCTTCATCGGTATGAAAAGTCTAGTATTTTGATACTGTTGCACATAAAAGATTGCTGTACAAATTGGAGCAATGTAGCATTAAGGGCAAGCTGCTGCTGTGGATAAAGGGATGGTTAAGTGGAAGAAGACAGAGTGGTTATCAATGGTTACTACTCTTCATGGACTAATGTTATTAGTGGAATTTTTCACAAGGTTCGGTGCTGGGCCTATTATTGTTTTCAATATTTATCAATGATATTGATGAAGGTATATCAAGCTTAATGTCTAAATTTGCAGATGATACAAAGGTTTACAGGGTGGTTAATGACAGTTATCAGGGTGAACTACTGAAAGAAGATCTAGGAAAATTGGGTTGATGGGCTGAGAAATGGCAGTTGAAGTTTAACATTGACAAATACTGCATAAATTACTCTGGGGTTACTAGTTAACAGTAACCCCAGAGTAATTTATGAACTGTGTAGTACTACACTCAGAGTAGTGGAAAATGAAAAAGACTTTGGGGTAATTGTGAAGTCAGACATGAAATATTCTGAGCGGTGCAGATATGCTGCCAGCACAGCTCACAGGGTTTTGTCAATGATATACAGAAACTTTGCTAGCAGGAATAAGGAGGCGTTTATCCCTTTGTATAAGGCCATGGTCAGGCTGCATCTTGAGTACTGTATACTCAAGGTCTCACTTTATGAATGATATAGATTTTCTAGAATGCATGCAGAGAAGGGCAACCAGACTGGTGAAGGGAACAAAAGGGTGCTCTTATCTAGAAAGACATCAGTTCTGTATATTGTAGTGTCTCAAGACTAGATACACTTGTGGGGAGCTCTGATTGAGGTGTCTTGAATGGATTGAGTAAGCTGAAAGTTAATGGCATTCTTCCACTTGCTGAGACTAAACACATCAGGGGGCACAAATTCAAGTTGAAGAAGGATGGTTGCAGGATAGATGTTCAGAAGTTTGCCTTCAGCCAGGGTTCGTTGATTGTTGGAACTGTATAGTTTTCTTTTTTTGGCTGATGTTATTTAAGCTTTCTTTCTTGCATCATTTGCCACTGTGACTACTACTATTGACATACTGCAGATTATAACCTACTCTGGGATTGCTAACAAAAAGAATGAGCCACAAATGATTATTGGCCAAATGAAAGTCTATAGTTTGCGTTAATAGAGGCTCCATGGTAATTGGTTTTGGATTGGTGGCTATTCATATACTTTTCCTCTCTGGTTTGGTGATTTCATTTGCAATCTGGTAGCATTCTTGGAGACTGATGCTATTGGCTGGGAGGAGAGATCTGTCCAATTATGTTAGCATATTTTTTGGATCTGGTGATACGTGAAATTCGTGGTGGTGGGAAGGATTTGTGTTTAGATGAAGGGATAAGAGTTGAGTGGAGGCAAACTGCTTGTAAGGGTTATGTTTGCTGGTGCTGTAGAAGATTCTGAATGCTCCTGCTGGGAAACAAATCTGGAATTGTCAGAAAACTAGAGGATATTATTGGTATTAGCCATGTAGTGCAAGGAGGCCACAGCCTTTTGCTGCACCAACCAAAAACACAAAATTAATAAATGAATAATAATTCATAAAAAAGTAATAAATAATAAAATACGCTACCTACATGGTTCTCCCCTGAGTTTTGAATTTAGCTAAGCTGAATTTTGCCAAGATTAGGTAACTTTATTTCAAGTAATTAACACCTTACTTGCCAAAAGAAAAAATTCCTGTAATCTTGTCTAAATATCCTTTCCCATAGTTTGAATTTATGGCTGCTAGTTCTGGAATCATAACAGTGACAGTTTTTCCCTCATTCATTTTCTTATTCTTTCTCAGAGCCTTATAGCCCTCTCTAGGTGCCCTGTTCTGTAACTCACATTTTTAGTCTCCTCATACAGGTGCACCTCTCCCAGTCTCCCCAAGTGGGTTGCCTGTCTTTGGACCATTTTAAAAAACTGTCTTTAGGTGGTCTCCATAATTATGATCCTACCTCTATCATTGTTGAATACTGGATTGCATTTTGAAGGCCTCGATTGTTTTTATTTTACCATGGTGTCTTCTTATTGATTCCTAACTGCTAAGCCTAATCACTCCATGCCACGTGATAGCACTTAACCTAATGTACAAATTCTGCTTTCCAACATTCTTCAGGCTCGCAAACTGACAACAGCTCTGCGAAAACATTCCTCTGGCTAACTAATGAAGTGTCTTCAATGGAAATCTCATATACAAAAGCAATCCTCTTACAACTGAAGAAGAACTATTGGCTCCAGCCTGCTGTTTTCAATAAACTCATTTTGTCCGGTATCATTAAATGCCCTAAAGGCAAAAGAGCAGGAAAAAGAAGGAACCGCAACCACAGCATTAAATCGAGCACCACTTCGAGTGGCGATTATGTTCTAGTGGATCTCGTGGCTTGGCTCGACAACAGCAAATGGAGAGGCCGAGTGCAAAAAAATATCTGTAAGAATTATGCCCTAGAATCCATGTGCGTATCAAACTAAAACAATTAAGACTAATAACATCACTGTGGACCATAGAAAGCAAAGGGAAACTATGCAAAAATCCAGGAACACATACCTAAGGGAAATCCAACTAAATGAGCCGCCTCTACAGATTAAAACTCTCTTGCAGAACATCAGAAGTATTCGGAATAAAATCACCACTCTGGAAATCATAACCCTGTCTAATTTCTACGATCTTATCCTACTCACGGAAACTTCTCGAAAATGTGCTACCAATTCCATAAATGCCGATCTTCAGGTAATTCTCCAGTGGGGCAAAGGCAACTTAGTTGATTTCAACCCTTCTAAAACTCAGTCTTGTCTTTTTGTATCTCGCAAAAAGGATTCTTCTGCTCCTATGCTTATCTTTAGTGACATTCCGATTTCTAGGAAAAATGATATCTCTTTTGGGTATTACCCTGACTTCTAATCTCTCTTGGCACAAGCACATTACAAATATTGCTTCCACCGCATCTAAAAAACTTGGTTTTCTCTTTCGCTCTCGGCGTTACTTTTCTTCCAAACAGCTGCTCACTCTGTATAAATCGCAAATCCGCCCTGCCATGGAATATTGTTCCCACATCTGGGGTGGTGCCCCCAAAACCTCTCTCAGGCTTCTTGATTCCATTCGAAGAGGGCAGTTAGTTTAATTAATGATTCATCTCTAACAGAGTCTCTCCACTCGCTCTCTCATAGACGTACTGTTTCTGCTGCATGCCTCTTCTACAGATACTGCCATGGGCACTGTTCTTCTGAATTGGCTTCTATAATTCCCGCTCTCTTTCAAAACGGTCCAAACATGTGCCGCCACCAGCCAACATCCATTTACTGTCCAACTTCAGACTCACAGAACCAACTTTTCATCTTCCTCGTTTATTCATTCAACTGCCGTTTTCTGGAACAACCTTCCTTCGTACGTATTTCCTGAAAATTACAGTCTACAGAAGTTCAAGTCCAATGTCAACAAATATCTTCTTTCGTCTTCTCAACCTCCAACCCAAGCACGGTACTAAGTACTATAGGTTCTAATACCTCTCGTGTTTGGGGTTTACATAAAGAAAAAAAAAAAAAAAAAGAATTATGGATTGTTTTAACCTTTCAGCAGTATGTATGTAGATATGTTTATTCTGGGTAGTACATAATCTATGTAGATCTATATTTTGAAGGTTGCTTCAGACCGTATGTTCTTTTAATGTATGGATTGTCTTAATTTTTTTTAGCTTGTGCTGCCATCTTTTATCTTTGTTTCCACACATTTTATAATAGATCAGCATGAAAATAGCTTTCAAAATTATTATTATTATTATTATTATTATTAATAGCCATATGGTGCAAGGAAGCCCGAGGCTTATGTTGCACCAGGGAAAAAAAAAAAAAAAAAAAATCCTGAGTTACCCAAAGAGACAGAGTCAAAAGTAGAAGGAAATCACCAAGAAGGAGAAGAATGACGATATCCAGCTCAGGACCCTGGGTGTGCCAAGCCCATCTGAGAAGATTGCAGCTTGTTTGCCTTGGTTCTCTGCTTCGGGCTTACAAAAGCCAGAATTGAAGATTTTGTGGAGTTCAGATTTAGAATTTGATAAAATTGAGCCAAGTAATACATGAATAGTTCTATAGGATATTTTTGGCTCAATAATGACTGGTTTTATTTATAATTTTATTTATTTATTTTTTTAAATTCTGATTTGATTTTTGACAGTTTTACTTTAATGTTGGGCAATAAAGTCAAAATAAAATCAAAATAGAGCATATTAATATTTTAAAGCATTTATGTAGAAAATTTTAGTTTCCATAAAATTTCAAAATTCCATGAAGAAACTGTCCCTTGCTGCAAGGGATCCTGCCAGGTGGTATGGAAAACTTGCCTCTAAAAGGGTTAATTTAAGTAATTTCAGCTGTAGAGTGGTATGCCACATAATTTGAACTGGTGTTCTCTAGCCTAGAATCTGCAGTGTATTCTTGGATATTGGATTTTAGTTTCTGGTATATTTAATTTTTGTAGCTTGGACCAATCCTGCCTTACGTCAAAAGTGATCTGCATCGGCACCTTTATATCTTTTACAAAGGGTTATATGCGAGACGTTACTCATCACGTGATTGTTCACATTTTTAAAAGCACTTCTCATAACATTTTTCAACTTATCCATGGCCCATAATCTTGATTTGGACTCTTGTGTAGCTAACAGTGAACTGAACAGATTCTCTTCCCATCTACCTATTCAGAAATATGTTTAAGATATTCACATAGTAGACTAGCATAGTAGACTAGGTCCTCATCATTATCATGCTGAAACCACCTGTCCAATGAGATTTAATTATAGTTTGGGGATAAATAAAGCCATCAGCATAGTTCAGGGAGAATTGTAGTTCACTTGTCCTTAAAAAAAAAAAGAATGGGAAAAAAATGAAATAACTGACGCTGATGCCAATAACATGTCAGTTATATTAATAACATGCTGTATTGGGTTGTGGTCCACTTCATAATAATGGGGATAGATGAGTTGCTCTAGAAATAAATGTTTTTACATGGTGAACTGCTATAAATAGTGCATTCATTTGGAAAGAGGGAGACTACCACATTCTGACAGTATTTTAAACGTTTCAAGAAACCTGGTACAAGCTATGGTTCTTTTCTATACATCTGTGATGAAATTCATTACTGGGAAAAATGGGCTTAAATGCCTTGAGCTTAAATTGGACTTTGATCTTGTCTGTGTAAAGTTGCTAATGGAAGGTGGAAGTCAGCTGATCTTTTACATAGCAAACTTCCTGAAAGTTGGGTCAATTTGTGAACATTATTTTAATGTTCCAAATAGTTGTTTTGGGATATTTCACCAAAATTTTAAAAACAGTTTGTTTCCAGAAAAGGATGCCCATTTTTAGCGGAGCCTCAATATCAAATCATTCATAATTGAACATCTTGAATAGTTTTGCTTTTGTCAACTCACATGATCCCTGGCAAGAACTTTGCTGTTTAGTGATGTCCAAACTTGTATCTGTTATCTGGAAAAAAAAAAAAAAAAAGAAGTATTTTAGAAAATTTTATATTAAGGTGGGGGTAGAATGATATCTGTGCACTCTGTAGTTCCAAGTATTGTTTAAGTAAATCAATAATTGCCTTTACTTATCATTGGCTTCCAATAAGTAGTACGTGGACTTTTGTGAATCTGTAGCTTGATTTACACCTCTACATAAAGCAAGTTAATGTAACCTATGTAAGATTTCAATCAGCAAATATGAACATCGATTTGATTCTGGATTTTCTTATTCCTGCTTTCTTTGGACTTGGCGAATTTGTGGTATGTCATTCTTCACTCTGTATTTTTGTTTTTGTATCATACCCAAA
Organism: Mastigoproctus giganteus; assembly: GCF_048544385.1. Taxonomy (NCBI): domain Eukaryota; kingdom Metazoa; phylum Arthropoda; class Arachnida; order Uropygi; family Thelyphonidae; genus Mastigoproctus; species Mastigoproctus giganteus. The sequence goes on along the minus strand of NC_143584.1, from coordinate 165,497,691 downwards.
AATCCATGTTTCATCACCTGCCGACCGGGCTAAGCCGGGTGGGTAAAGTGCCTGCCTGGTAACCCAAAGGTCGCGGGTTCGAATCCCGCCTCGGGCTTGGATCAAAGTACTGCAAAAAAAACCCTTGGGAGGTGCATTGTGGCCACAGAAGTCGATGCGCCAACAACTACTAAAAAAAAAAAAAAAAAAAAGTTTCATCACCTCTTTTCACTCGCTAAAGGAACTCTGGCGTGGTTTCAACACGATCGAGAAGGTCGGGGCAGATATTCTTCCGATTTTACTTCCTCCCTTCAGTGCAGATTTTTGACACCATTTTCGTACAAATTGTGCGCATGCCCAAAATGTCATGGACGGCTCAGTGACTCATGTTCAGCTCACCATCAGTCTTACGGTGAACCGAAGCATTATCTTCTCCACATTCTCTGCTGTTATCGAGACATGTATCCCTGCACTTGGTTCGTCTTCAATGGCTTTACGTCCTTCCAATAAGGCCTTGCCATTGGAAAACTTGGGCTCGAGAACTTGATCTCCATGCGCTCTTTTCAAGTTTCCGTCGCGCTTTCGTTTGAGTTTGACGCAAAATTTTATGGCGTAACATTGGTCGCAATTCTTCTGCACCGTTTTTCGTGATGCAGTTGACAAACACGTGGTTGCTTACTACAAGATGACTACACATACTGAAGGCAACGAGATGCGATTAGATTATTTGGTTTTTAGGAGCATTAGCAACTGAGGCCATATTACTCCGGGATATGCGGTGGTCATTCCCTGACCTTTCCACATTCTCTGTATTTGGTGGTGACGGGCTCGAACCCCGGTCTAATCAAGAAGCGTATGCTACGAACTGCTGCTCCTTCCCACCTGGCTGCAGAGGCGCCTGCAATGAGATGCGACTACTCTTGTTGTGTAAGGGAGGAGGGTGTAAACCTACACGTTGGTATGCATGTGCAGTGCTGCCACGTCGCATTTTATAAAATCACTAACTTTGTGACATACCTCGTATGAGAGATGCCAAAGGTGTACTTCTTAGGCTATTTATAGAAGAATAAGAGAAATTTACCTCAATATGATACGTTGAATACTTCCTAATGACACTCTCCAGCAAATAAACGAAAATAAAATTAATGCAAATTATTTTCTTCAACAAATATTGAAATACTGTAGAACGTATTGAGCATTGTAGCTCTGTCTTATATTATTAATACTTCTTAAAGTTAATAAAATTTTAGGGCAGAAAGTCTAAAAACTGTGCTAAATTCAGACTTCACAATGTCATAGTTTGAATTTTACATAGTTTTAGGCTTATTGCCCTAAAATTTTATTGTCCCAAGAAGTATACATTTGGTGTCTCTCATATTGTGTAAATAAGTCACAGCTGGGTTATCAGCTCTTATACCACTGGGTACCTACCGATGAGAGGTCAAATAGCTTCGAAATGATGCTGTCTGCGTAATGGTCTCAACTGAGAATAAGTAACAGCAGACTTCTCTAATGGAGTAGTATTACTGATTCGAAGTATGTATGAGTAAAGCAACCCGTGAAGGATTTCACAATATGAAATGTTATACTGATGCCTAACGTCAAACTTCGTTTGTCTTAAAATTCATTGTGTAGTAATGATGCAATTGCACTAAACAGTGTCATAATTTTTTTGTACCACTGATTGTATTTATAGCCTCTATCTTCCACTACAGAGGTAATCAGCTTTGCTTTCTGCATGCTCCGCTTGCATCTTCTAATACTGAAGTGTAAGAAGAATCGGCGCAGTTTTAGTATGTATTGTGTATGGGAGATTGGCACTATTCTGCTGAGTCACGTTTATGCAATGCTAGGCCTTTTGCTATTAGCGGGAGTACTTTAAAGGGTGTTTTATATTCGTTCCCATGTTTTTTCGAGTATAATGCGGCCTACAGAACGGACACATGCACAAAAGGAACATGATTTATTTTTTAAAAATAAGAATTTTTAAAGATTCTCTGTATTTCAAGAATTTGGCCGTGTTTTTAATTGATTGTAAACTGAATTTATATTGCAAACTTAATTCTCCTGTGTATACATGTTGAAACTTAAGTTTTCTCCCTCTTGTAAATATATATACCTATACTATACCAATTCCAGGCAAGCTCATTGTCATACATTATCTGTCCTTTTAATGTATGTATTTTTCACTTGCAATTCTATGTTACTATTATTATGAGTAATTCTTATTACTATACTATACATATATTAATATACTATACTATACATAGGCCTTGAATGGGTTGAGCACGCTGAATTCTGATGGGATCCTTCCACTTGTTCAGATTACGAACCTAAGGGGGCATAAATTCAAATTAAGAAAAGACAGATGTAGAATAGATGAGCGGAAATTTGCCTTTAGCCAGCGGGTGGTTAATTGCTAGAACAAACTTCCATCTGTCGTTGTGGAAGTTGATAGGGTGAATAAATTTAAGGAAGAACTGGACAGGCATTTGGAGGGAATGGTGTGTTTTTTTTTTTTTTTGGCTGATGCTACATAAGCTCATACACTTGCTTTCTTGCATCACATGCCACTACTACATATCGGACAAACATGAATAATATACAAATTAAGTTGTACATATCTTTTTTACAACCAGCTGTACAGGGGGTGATATCAAGCTTAATAAACTGAATAATAATCTAAAAGCTGAAATAAATGCTTCATGCTCAACTAAAAAACATTTTTATTTTTTTAATTAATACGTTAAAAATACATTGTTTAATTAATACGTTAAAAATATATTGTTTGAAAAATTCTGTGGGAGTTTTGAAACAAGAGCACTGAAATAATGAAGGGAACAGTTCTCTTTAAGCCACCTTCTGATCATTCTAATCCGGCTTAAGTTGTTAGCTTTAGAAAATGGTCATAGGCGTTCATTCAGTATTGACTTTATTCTCTCTCTCTCTCTCTCTCTCTATTCTCTCTCTCTCTCTCTCTCTCTCTCTCTCTCTCTCTCTCTCTCTCTCTCTCTCTCTCTCTCTCTCTCTCCCAATGCCTTGAAATGTCAAGGACAATATTGACCTTTCCTAATCGATGTGACGATACGAGTACAGTACTTTGAAATTAGGTTCTACACTTTGACAGTCTCCCTCAGAATCCTGACAAATGTTTTGTAGAGGATTTAGAGTATCGCCGAAAACTATTGACTGAATTTTTAATTCAGCAATTAGCCACGTGTTTTTTTTTTTTTTTTTGTAATTAACAGTTTGAAATACCTTTACCATTTCACACTTTACGAGAAAAGTGTATCCATGGAAATAATCTGCACAGAATTTTTAAATAAATAAACAAATATTCATTTATTTACTCTATATTCATTCGAATATTCCCTGGAACGAAAAGGTCAGAAGGATTTACAATAACATAATACTGATATATACAGAGCTTATATTACTATGCTATACTATACATATATTAATATACTGTACTATACTATACATATCGTACAAACACGAATAATATACAAATATCTTTTTTACAATAGTGTACTGTATTATTTTAACCGTGTATAAAGTATTATTGGATTTAAACTGTAAAAGCGATAAAAATGTAGTTGTAACTTGTAAGGGAATCGTCTTAACTTGTGCTCGTATTATGCCAGACTGGTATGGAAAAGTGTTTACATCTTTGATGGGGGAAAAAAAAAAACTTTAACTATTGTAATAAACTCTTAAATTTATTTATGTGATTAACTTAATATATAATTTATAATTAATTTAATATATAAACTATGATGTAGTTGTACATATGTATCATTGTTTATTAGTTTAAGATATAAATACCTAAGTAACGCAAATCGAAAAAAGCGTGACAGATTATAAGTTGTCGAGTCACTTCCCGAGTGGCAAAGCCGACTTCGAACGGTCGTGCATGCCATCAAAACTCCACATGATTAAAAAACGAGATTGTCCCTTATCAAACTTTTTTAACATCTCCCGGCACCAAGTCACACGTCGTGTCATCTGCTCCTCGGTCAGTTGATGCGGCACCCAGAGAGAACAAAGTTTCTTCACGTGCAAATGATCTTGCAGAATCGAACGAATTGCTGGTGCATTTAGGCCCAAAGTATCCTCTATCTGTTGGTAGGTCACTCGCCTGTTTTCGTCAAGCATTTTCCTCACAGCAGTAACGTTTTCCTCCGTAACTGACGTTCGTGGCCTTCCCGGCCTCTCAGAATCCTCCAGAGTGAAATTTCCCCTTTGGAATTCTCTATACCACCTGAATATCGTTGTACGATGTGGACAATCATCATCTAGTGCAAGAGTCATTTCTTCTAAGCACTGGTCTATGGTTAAACCACGCACGAAATTATACCGCAAAACTGTCCTTATCTCATTTCGTGACCACGATGCCATCGCAAGCACTTTACACTCTCACTACTAATGAATAACTGAGCCCATCGACTTGGCGCGGCGGCTACTATGCACGTATGAACATGTCTCAACATGCAGCAACAAGCAGCTTCCTGTGATTCATTGTTGTGTCATATTGCAAAACTTTCCTAGTACCCTTTGTATTTGTCGCAATTCGAACGAATCCTTGCATCTATTAGGCAGAACTACTAGCCAAAATTAGTCAAAAAATACTAGTCGCCATGACGACTGCATTTGCCGAGCCCTGGTCTGTATTAAAAAAGCAAACAAAACCATACTATAAGCATCAGCACATCTTCACCAAAACTGCCGAAACATGCATTTATAGTATAATCAATATACTCGTAGATTTGTAATTTTTATCGTCGTATTTCGCGTTTTATTTATTATTTCTTTCTTTCTTAAATTTTTCCTCTTTCAGTACAGCTTAGACGATCTCTCTTTTTTGTAATCTGATGTACCAATGAAAAAATCCCGATATTTTTGGTTGTGTCCCGAGTTTTTAAGGTCAGTATCCCGAAATTGGCTGATTAAAAGTTGGTCACTCTAATTGTAACAGGAATGACTGGCTAGTGCTCATCTCCACCACTTTCAGGTGTAAAAAAAAAAAATAATAATAAAAAAAAAATCGGTATTTTGAATTTCAGTAATAATAATCATAGTAAAACATGGTACTGATTAAAAAAAAAAAAAACTTATTTTCACAGCGTTTATTTGGAAAATATGTAAAAATGTAAGTAGGGCGTCAATGTTCGAACTAATTAGGGATGATCAATTTACATAATCGATTTTAGCACTTAATTTAATTTTGAAATTATAGATTTATGTACTCTGTTCGGTTGCCAAATTGGTATTATTAATAGCATGTTTTTATTGGTTTATTTTTGAACGAATCGGCTTAGCCATTCATGCATAGGAAAGTACTACATGGGGTTTAGTAGATATTTTTATTTTACCTCAAGACGACGTGACGCGATACATTTCAAACTTGCCGGTCACTAGTATGAATGCCGACCGGGCTAGCCAGGTGGGTAAAGTGCCTGCCTGGCAACCCAAAGGTCGCGGGTTCGAATCCCGCCTCGGGCTTAGATCAAAGTACTGCAAAAATCTTGGGAGGTGCATTATGGCCACAGAAGCCGATGCACCAACAACTACCAAAAAAAAAAAAAAAAAACTAGTATGAATGCAGACTCGAGTACTTAAAATCTGCTTTCTTGAGTTACAACTCATGGAGAGAGTATTTGGAAGTAGTTGCAGTTTGCAGTATCAGGAATTCTTATGATAAAGAAAACAAATTACATGTTTAGGATTTCCATTACTTTGCTAGGCCACTGCAATCACTTTATATATTTACAGATACTGTACTTGGCACCATTGGGCTTTCTGGGAACTGGTACTACCATAAATAGGAAATAATGGTCAAAGATACAGAATGTCTTCTGTATCTGTGTGCAGTGATGGGCCTCCTTGAAGGACACAGATCCATTTGTGACTTCACTGTTGGTAATTCTGGCCTAAAACTATACACCACCATCCCATTTCCTGACTTTGGAGAGACAATACTTCGTTGTCTCTATATGAAATTACATTTGGAATTTTTCTGTAAGATGAATTAACTCTTCGGAAAAGGATAAATCAGTGGTCTCTTGTCACTGATTGATCCGCATTAGCCTCTTTATCACAGTTCCTTTTAAAAAAAGTAAGATTAAATCGTACTTTTTCGATTATACTATACATAATTTTTGTTGGTTACTACACGGTTTACACAGTGGTAGTTATCCAAAATTTGTTTTACTATTGATTTATTCTATTTTTTAATGTCTTTTTTGTTTGTTTGTTTGTTTGTTTGTTTTGTGGGTTGCTGGTAGAATAGGACCTCAGGGAAGCTAAACATTTAGATAACCATAACGCCCTAATCCCCTTGAATGCCAGATAACTGAGCCCTTTCTGTACTGATGAATTTTAGCATTTACTGACATCTGTTTTCTGCGTAACACGTGGTATTTATAACTGTGTGGAAATGTCCTTTCCTCATGGGTGATATCATATAAAACATTCATTGAATTTGGAGTGACTTGGAATAATTCTATGCCGTATTAACTCAGAATAATTTCCGTGCCATGCATTAACTCTTTTTGTTTGGAAACGGTACTAATGAACAACTCAGTGCATGGGAGCGTGATGGACGGATGAGCTCTAGAGAATTAAAATATATACACAAAACAGATATTAAATAAATTACAGTTTGGTCATAATGCAGCATGTAATCTCATTTGTTTTGTGGGGTTGAACCATAGATCGATGTTACGCTTGAAAACAGCTCAACTATAACAAGTGTCTCTTAATCGATTTTTCGTTAATCAAAATGAAAATCGAAATTGTTTTAAAGATCAACAATTCAATTTTAACACTTTTATACCACCAGGGAAATGTTTCTGCAAACTGCAACATGATAATGCTGCTGAGGTGCTACGCTATCTGCTAAGCATAATACGGTTTAATTAAAATAGCCTGAACAAATAAAGCGAATTAAAATATGGAAAATAAAGAACAAAACGATGAAATTGAGAGATAATTTAAGGCTCGCGACAGTAAGCACCACTGCGACAGTAAGCACCAGCTGCATCCGGTAAAAGGCAAAGAGACTCAGCACATGCAAACCTACAAGCAAAATGTCGACTCATTTCAAATATAGTGAAAAGAAATAACATAAAACAGGGGAAATACAGTAAACTCTTCATCAGGTTGGCATCGGTTACTGTGAGTCATTAGAAATACAATACCCGTATTTCAAAACAAACGTTTTTCTCAATAAATTTTGATGACAGTTAGGTGCAATAAAGTAAGGAAAAAACAAGTACTTTAATTATTTGAATTCAAGTTTTTAATAAATATTCTGAAAAAAATCATTAAAATACAGTTATTCTAAAAACAAAAAAATACATATTGTTACAGCAAAGTTTAGTTATGTTTAAGCATCCACACTACCTGTCCGAGTAAAGTGAGCTTTTAAGAAACATAAGCAATCAATAGTATGATCGTTTAAAATGGATCTAATTTTGGTACATACAGTATTTGATTAGCGGAAGAAAACGGCCTTTCGGATTCTATTCTGGTACTATTGTACTGAGATAATCATAGACTATCTCAGTCCATATTTTCTAGTCTTTGAACTTTTTTAGCAAAAATAGTTAAAAGTATTTCATTAATTTCCGACTCAAGTTCATTTTTTAAAATCTCATTGGAATGAGGCAATTTCTTCAACCATGGAAGACCATGTTGGTCTTCCATGATTGAATTATGTTCATCACTTTTTGAAGGAGAAAAACGTTTTATTCAGCGAAGTATAATTTTCACTATAGTATCTTTACTGAGTCTGGGAGAGAGAGCAGAGGGTGGATAAGGAATAAAGAAGAGAGAAAAGAGTGCAGTTAAGAAATTCTTCGCATATATAAATGCAAAGAACAGAAGGACAAATCAGATTGGACCCTTATGTAATGGACGTGGGACAGTATTATATACTCCAACTGATGTTGCAGATGAACTCGATATTTACAGAAGAAAACCCTTCACGTCAATGAGAAATTATGGGTGTGAAGTTGAAAAAAATGTAATTATAATGATGTTGAAATTTCACATGTTGATTTAATGAGAAAACTTTCGCGACCACAGGCGAGTAAGGCTCCTGTGGTTGATGGCATATACCCTGTAATCTTAAAGGAGACGGCAAGTGAGTGCATTGAACCATTAAGACTAGTTATGAATGCATCACTGGACTCAGGAGAGATTCCGTTGGATTGGTGTAAATTGGAACATAAGGCGGTTCTAGGAGTGTAATGGGAAATTACCGACCGGCCAGTCTAACTTCAGTAGTAGAGAAAATCATGGAGGCAATGATCAAGGGTGGAATTCAGGATCATTTAGATGGAATTCTGTAGGATACACAGCATGGCTTTGTAAAGGAAAAATAATGTTTAACAAATCTGGTTAGTCATTTTGACAGGTCACTCGTGAGCTGGATTTAGAAAATAATTTCGACATTGTTTATTTGGATTTCAGGAAAGCATTTGATGCAGTCCCACATGAGTGGTTACTTTGTAAGTTGGGGCAGGCTGGAATCATAGGGAAAATCTTTAGATGGATAGCACGGTGGCTTGGGGGCACCAGGCAGGGGGTTGTGATAAATGGTTATTCCTCAGATTGGGTTAATGTAAGAAGCGGGGTTCCCCAAGGATCGGTATTGGGACCACTGTTGTTTTTGATTATCTTAAATGACATCTATGAAGGGATATAGGGTGTGATGTCTAAACTTGCAGATGATGTAAAGATCAGTAGATTAGTTAATGATTGCCGCCAAGCAGAGCTTCTTCAGAGTGACCTAGGTAGACTTCAGGAATGGTCAAAAAAGTGGCAGCTATGCTTTAATTCAGCAAAATGCAAAGTCTTACACCTGGGGAACAGCAACCCCAAAATAACTTATACACTTGGTGGAGTTGAACTAAAGTCAGTAGTGGAGGTACGGGACTTGGGAGTTATGATACGGTCAGACATGAAGTTGTCCGAGAATTGTGGACAGGTTGCAATGTTGCATGGTGTACTATCGATGATTTATCCAACATTTGCTAGTAGAGATAAGGACGTCATAATCACATAAAGGGGATTTTATAACCTTTATGTGATTAAATTATAAACTTTTTTTTTTTTTAAATTAGTACCGAAAAACCGGCATTTTTGTATCAATACTGGTATTTATAATAATAATAAGATTCTTTATTAACATAAATTTTATACAATAATGATTCCGTACACAGAAATCCAGAGGAATCTTACAATTTGTTGTTTATACAAGTGATTTTGTTTTATATATAAAAAAAAAGATATATGTATATATAATAATAATAATAAATAATAATTTGAATACCTACCGGGAAAAAAAATGAGAGAGAGAGAGATAATCTTTAATGCCCTTCACGCCCAAAAAGCCAGGGGTTTACATTTTTACAGCCTCCCGAAACTTCCGGGAAAATCGAACAATTAATTTACAAAAACAGGTAATTTTACAAATAAAAACATATTTTGATACAAAGGAGAGAACTCCTTATGAGAGTTAGGTCTGATTGACCTGGCTTAACATCGAGATAAGAGCACCAGCTCAATCAGACAGGAACAGATGCAAGGTACACATGTCATTGCTGATTAGTCCTACTAGACATAATTTTTTTCCTGTAAGTCCGGTCAACAGCGAATTTGTTCAGGTCGACGTCAAGTGCCTGGGTTTGCTTGAACATCTGCTGAGGGAGGAACCTGTCCGAGAGATGGAGTCGCGCTGAATGCGAGTAGAGCTCGGGATGGCCTTAAGGGCAACAGGGGGAATCCTCCAGCCACAGGTATCCCAGAATGAAGGTGTTGCGATTATGCCTTTTATCATCTTGACTGTTGCTAGGAGGCGTTGGTCGTCGACTAAGGTGGGAAGCCGTGGAATCCCGAGAGAGTTGGCAAGCTGCGTGGTACGAATGACCAGGATCTCGGTATTGTAAGCCCTATGAGTCATAAAATGGTCATATTTCAGAGATACTGTCGTATTTCTTTTTCATGATCTGTGAAATCTTGTGGTGTTGAGCATGTGAGACCAAATGATAATGAGAAGGCTCGGGTGCCCTTTGAGTCGTAGTTAAAAAGAATTACAGAATGTGATATCCAGCAAAATAGATATAAGGGATGTTGCCTCTTAGCAGTAAATGAACAGCATGATTCATGAAAGGAATTGAACTACAAAGATTTGGAGTCCTTTCATACTTACGAACCCTTTTTTGGGCAAAACTAAAATTAGTGCCCCTTCTGCGATTCTCTTACTGGTCATAACAGGCTTAGCTCTTTAATTTTATTACAGTACGTTGCGACTTTCCTACCCCCCCTCCAGGATATTTTCGGGGAAATTCTTAATCCACTGCCTTTCATCATCGATTACACTCATTGGAGCCCTACATCGGGTCGGGTGCGGTTACAGTTTTTATAAACAACCCATTGTCATACGACGCCAAAAGACCGTAATAAAAAGGTTCAACAGAAAGAAAAAAATTGGAAGGAAGGTTTATTCGAAGAAAAATTCAAGCAGTGAAAATGTCGAATCTCCGCTCGACAAAATCCAAAATTTTATATCACAATGAAATTTCTGACGATAACGATTTTCATTTTTGTTAAAGTAATGGTGGGGTAACCCCCCTCCCCAGAAATTTTGCAGCAGTGACTCCTGCTCTTCACTGTTGCCATTAGTGACAGCAGCGTATCCAGAAAATGAAATATTTCTGCAGTTGGATTTCTATAAGAAAGAAGAATACAGTTGAATCCAGAAACCGTTAATGATTATCCTCTTTCTGCGTAGCATAAACGTCTAAAATTAATTTATGAATATATTTTGTATTTATATTATGAATATATTATGAATTTTGCTGTGAAAAATGTAAGCAATTAAAATAAAAATTTAACTTCTCTAAAGTTGAAGTTGAGATTAATTTAAATAAAAAAAAAAAAAAAAGGAAAACAGTTTTATTTCCATTCACAAATTCTAAGTATTGCAGATGTTTTTCCGAAAATTGAAAATCTAACTTTTCATTATTTTTAATGTTGTCGGAGAAGAACAGATCGATCGCCATACTCCAAATTAATTCTTAGTTTAGATGACAATAAAAAATACTTCGTTGTGCAGCTAGCATTCTTGTTCTTGCTTGCTTGAAATGTGATAAATGAACTCAGAAGCGATATATTCTTTATCCGAACGAGAACTCCTTTTTCTGCCGCCATAATATTACTGAAGGAGGGATAGGTGCCCGAAATACTTTGTTATATTGTCAGAGTGAAGAGGATATCGACGTAAACACCTTCAGGGATCACTGCTCACAGTAAGTATTCCTAGCCAATCGGATCGTTTCAGAATCAGTGCTTCCCTTGTTCTTCCATCTTTTCACGTTGTCAGCTGCAGTTGACTGGAAGTCGCAAACGGATTACATTAGTATCACATACGAAAAGACAAATGGTTGATATGGCATCCGACAATCCAACCTGTTTACTCGTATTTTGTCTAGAAGTAGGTGGATTATATAACAGTTATGTATTTAATTCAATATAGTAATTATGTATTAAATAAATGGTAGATAAATAATCGCATTTAACAAAATTATCAAATTATTAAGGTTTAAATGCGATTATTTATGCCTACCGGAATAATTATTATTTGGTATTAAATTCATAATTTTTACCTAATGTTACATAATTCACCTGCTGCTAGACAAAATGAGTAAATCACATTAAACAATCGATAGATAGGGTGTTTTGCTTAAAAGGTACTGGAGTCTATCTCGCTTATTTCTTTGGGTTTAGGCTATTTGTCATCTGGACATTTTCTGTCGTATTTGTTGTTAAAATTGGACTAAGTAGATTTTACGATTTCGAAATTTAAAATTTGCCTAATCAACTGATATTTTCTCAAATGCAAAAGTTGTTATTGTTAATTATTCTGTTTTAACCCCTGTACAATAACAAATAATTAGGCGTATAACCAGTAAAATAAAATATCTTTAATCACAAATAGATACTTTTAGCTTTCGAGGCTGAACGTGCCTCTTTGTCAACAGGAATGGAAACTTCAGAGATAAAATTATTCTAACGGACACAGTTGTGCGAGCAGTGAGGCGTGCGAGGGCACGAGGTAGGCCAATCAATCATTAAACTGGTGTTCATTGTTGCTGCATGGACGTGCGTAGTTTTTTATCCAGCGCTCATCTAGACTTAAAACGGTTGCCTCTAAGATGGGGTGTAGTCTCATGCCTTTGCAGCGGTTCATGGCTCTCGAATTACACAATGTATTGAGTGACTCTAACCAGAGGTGGTGGGGAAAGTGTCGGGAGTGGTCAATTACTTCGTAGTCACGCTTGGGATTGAGGTCGTGGTGGGTGGACCAGAAGTGTTCCGCGATTGCGGACTGGTCGGTCTCAGCAAGGCGAATCGCTCTGTCGTGTTCTGCAAGGCGGTCTTGAAGACGTCTCGAGGTCTCTCCTATGTAGCAGCTGTCAAAGTCTTTGCAGGCTATGCGGTATATTACACTGCTGCCTAAGAGAGGGGTGACTGGGGTTTTTACATTGGAAACTAGAGAACGTAAGTTTCTACCAGGCAGCTGCACGCATTTTATGCGGTATTCTCTGAGGATTTTTGAGATCCGGCCCGACATGCTTGGATAGTAGGGAATGTAGGCAGTAGGTACATTGTCCTGAGTTGATGGCAGTTTCTGGTGGACTGTGAGCTCCTGTGTTGGTAATAAGCACTTGCCTAATGTGTGGGTTGGGTAGCCACAATTCATCAAGGCTGTCCTCACTCTAGAAATCTCGTTGCACCTAGCTTCATCTGTGCTGGAATGGCTCCAATAACTCTGGAGAATAGAGTGCGGGCAGTTCTGTTGAGATGACTAGGAGCATGGCCGGATCTGTAATTTGTGAACTGACCGCACCACATTGGCTTATGGTATACTGAGGTTTCCAAATATGGGCCCATGCATTTTACTAGGACATCCAGGAATCGGAGAGAGATCCGTCTACTTCTAACTCTAGAGTGAACTGGATGAACACAGACAGGGAATTGAGATATTCTAGCAAGGTTGTTTCAGAGCCACGTGGGATGACGGCGAAGATGTCATCGATGTATCTGTATCATGTTGTAATAGGTACTGGTGGGTTCAGGCATATCTGTTCTTCCATGGCGATGTTGGCCATAACGGAACTAACAGGGGCGGGGCACCCATTGCAGTGCCATGTACTTGCTGGTATACGGAATCCTCAAAGGTAAAGACGCTGCCTGACAAGCACAGGTTAAGGGCAGCACAGATGTCGTCAGTCGACAGTGATGTTCTGTTAAGAAGGTTTGAGTCATCCTCAGGAGCCTCTTGGTGCAGTTTACAGCCTGTTGGACAGGGATTGATGTAAATATCGACACTACATCAAATGACGCTATAACAGCGTTGTCAGAAATTGAGAGCTCTTTAATAAGGTGAATGAAGTCGCCGCTGTTAGTGACAGTGTGGGTGGTATTTCCTACAAGAGGTGTGAGGAGTCGTGCAATATATTTGGATAGTTCATACGTAGGTGCATTGCAGTAGGATACTATGAGCCGGAGAGGAACACCTGGCTTATAAATTTTTAATAACCCATAAAACTGTGGTAGTTGGCAGCCTGTGGCATGAAGAAGCCGCCGAGTCGGAGCAGAAATTTTCTTTCCTTTAAACCATGCATAGACAAGTTTATTAACGCATGATTCCAGACGTCGCAAGACCTTGATGGGTGGATCCGTCACGGTTTCATATACACTGAGGTCTTGTAGAAGTACCAGGGCTTTCTCTAGGTAGGCCGACCGGTCCAATACGCCAGTGCGACGTTCCTTGTCAGCGGGAAGCACGATAATGGTGTTGTCCTTTCTTATAGAGGAAAGATCGGCGTGCTGACGGTGATTAAGGTTTGAGCTGGTGGGCCGTGTGCTTCGGAGGATGGAGGCTGTTTTGAAACGGATTTCATTAGCAGCAGCTTCTTCAGGGAGGTTGGCAATGCTTGCTTCTACTCCCATAACAAGCTGTGTGATCGGTGGCTTCGACGGCGCGACAGCGAACTTTATTCCGGCGATCAAAACGTTGAGCTGCTCGGTGGTCAGTTGCTTGCTGCTCAGATTTAGAACGAAGGAAGCCGCGTTAGTTGAACGGGTGTTCGTTCTTGAGGAGTGGGCTTCTCTGTCCAAATTAACATATTTCCGTTGTCGCGAACGATAAGTATCAGAGATACGGTTAGCTTGGCGACAAATGGTATGAACAAGGTTAGTAAATATTGTACGTGAGATCCTACCTTGTAGTTGCTGCAAGAGCCTGAATTTATTGTAGTCAGCTCTCTTGATTTCGTAGTGGAGATGGGTTATCCACAATTTCAAGATTTGTAGGCCGAATTTGAAACATGCATGGTCCATGCGAGTGATGTTAAATGGGGCTTTATAGCGGAAGATGAGGCTTCCGCTATAATGATGATCCTCTAGAACATCATTGCTAGAATTCCCTGTCTGTGTTCATCCAGTTCAATCTAGAGTTAGATGTAGATGGTCTCTCCCATTCCTGGATGTTCTAGTAAAACGCGTGGGCCCACATTTGGAAACCTCAGTATACCGTAAGCCAATGTGGTGCGGTCAGTTCACAAACTACAGATCCGGCCATGCTCCTAGTCATCTCAACAGCACTGTCGCACTCTATTCTACAGGGCTTGGAGCCATTCCAGCACAGATGAAGCTAGGCGCAACGAGATTTCTAGAGCGAGGACAGACTTGATCAATTGTGGCTACCAAACCCACATATTAGACAACTGCTTATTACAAGCACAGGAGCTCACAGTCCACCAGAAACTGCCATCAACTCAGGACAATGTACCTACTGCCTACATTTCCTACTATCCAATTATGTCGGGCCGGATCTCAAAAATCCTCCGAGAATACCTCATAAAATGCGTGCAGCTGCCTGGTAGAAACTTACGTTCTCTAGTTTCCAATGTAAAGACCCCGGTCACCCCTCTCTTAGGCAGCAGTGTAATATATCGCATAGCCTGCAAAGACTTTGACAGCTGCTACATAGGAGAGACCGTCTTCAAGACCGCCTTGCAGAACACGACAGAGCAATTCGCCTTGCTGAGACCGACCAGTCCGCAATCGCGGAACACTTCTGGTCCACTCACCACAACCTCAATCCCAAGCGTGACTACGAAGTAATTGACCACTCCCGACACTTTCCCCACCACCTCTGGTTAGAGTCACTCAATATATTGTGTAATTTGAGAGCCATGAACCGCTGCAAAGGCATGAGACTACACCCCATCTTAGAGGCAGCCGTTTTAAGTCTAGATAAAAGTTTTAAGGCTGGATAAAAAAAACTACGCACGTCCATGCAGCAACGATGAACACTAGTTTAATGATTGATTGGCCTACCTCGTGCCCTCGCACGCCTCACTGCTCGCACAACTGTGTCCGTTAGAATAATTTTATCTCTGAAATTTTCATTTCTGTTGACAATGAGGCACGTTCAGCCTCGAAAGCTACAAGTATCTATTTGTGATTAAAGATATTTTATTTTACTGGTTATACGCCTAATTATTTGTTATCCTATGGATTCCAGTACAACAGGCCCGTTTATATTTTTCCCTATTCTCTCTTATTCTTCGCCCTCTCTTTAGTCTTAAAATGTCATTGTGTACTTCTGAAACGAAAGCATACCGATCCGTTTAGTGTGCGTGCTTTGTTGCGTAGAACTGCTGGCTGTACGAGGAAAGTTCGTGTCGTGTCTACTCACGCTGATGCCACTGTAGTTTTGTTTTTTTCATTCAAATAAAATAGGCTTATTTTATACGTTTCAGAAGTACATCGATGACGTTTTTATACCAAACCGAGGACGAGGAAAAACTTTTCCATCGAGAAAAAAAATCAGTTAATTAGGCAAATTTTAAATTTAGAAATCATAAAATCCAAACGGTAATGCTTAGTCCAATTTTAATATCAAATTGAAAAATTTCATCTCAAATACGACAAAAAAGGTGCAGACGACAGAATAGCCTAAACCTAAAATAAGCAAGACAGACTCCGGTGCCTTTTTAATTGAAACACCTTGTATAAATGTAATAAATTCAATTTTGAAATTTTTGTTTTATCTATTTCGTCTTTGATGAAATATATAATTGTTTTTCTTTTACGTTTTGTAATCTTTGAAATTAATTTTTTCTTTTAAAAAGAGATTACTAATTGTTATTGCTGACTTTCTCTTACTCACTCACATTTTCTAACATATATAAATGACAAACAGCATCTGTTTATAAATTATATTAAATGTTTATATTAAATTAAATTATATTATACAATAAATTAAATTATATTAAATGTTTATATTAATTATATTAAATTATTTAAAGCGCATCTGTTTAAATATTAGAAAAGTTAGCTCTTGCAGTGTGTTGCACGAAAAATCCCAGCATTTCAGATAATAGCAGCAATTGGATGGGAAAAGGCGCGGGGGGGGGGGATAGTGGCAGCTATTTATTTAGATTTTGGCTGTTTGCCGAGAGTTTGGCATTCAAAATCTTTGTTTTTTTTTTTTTTATATTTCAAGCTTTCGAATACATATTTTAGTATATAATGAGTTGCTAAGTGTGTTGTTCCTTAATGTGTGGTCTTACCTCTTTGTTATTTCGGAACAAGTAATATCTTCAGATCTATTTCATTCTTCTTAAAAAAATTGGCTATATCATAAGTTAGAAAAACGGAGCAATGGAACATTTTGGACGCTACATTTTGTAGAAAAACGGAGATGGAACGTTATGGAGGCTTCACTTGGTTTAAAATAAGTAAAGCAATAGAACATTATGGAAGTGTTATTTGTTAGCTGAATTTGTCTTTTTGATATGCATGATTTGAAATGAATGTTTTCAGTTGAGTTCCCACCCCCGTCATTCTCCTTCGTGACAGTATGCGGTTTTGCCATTTATCATTCGTTTCGACTCGATGACTGTAAGAATTTCTAATGGCCTTTAAAAAATCGAAGCTATAGTCTGCCAATATGAGGCGGAGGGAGTAGGATTTTCTTCATGAGTTATTCCGGGTTTTTCAGTCCGCACGACATGCAAACACTGGCTGTGACGACAGAGGCCGCCGTAGCCTAGTGGTCAGGCGCGCGGGTGCATAAGTACACGTGCCTTGAGTGACCGGGGTTCAAGCCCGTGACTGCTGAATGCGGTGCTGTTTCTTGTAAACTCCTCTGAACGTTTGGTCGTCCCGGAGTATAAACTGAAAATTTATTTATTTTATTTTATGTTTGTACAGACATAATGCACATTGGCGCAATATGATCTTAGTTCCCGATTTACTTCAAAACCAACAACACCATTTTACTCTGAACCGAAAATTTTTCGGGCAAGAGAAAAAAAAAAAAAAAAAAAAAAATCTAATTTTTTTGTAACCTGGAGCAGTTTTCACAGATTATTTTTTAGAGGCGTTTCAGACTCCCGAAGAAACGTTGGAAAGCGTTTTTCATAAGAAACACTTCCCAATGTTTTCAAAAGAAACACTTCAAGCTGTATATATGAGCCGCAAACCCTGTAAATAAAATATCTTGATTACAGCATTGGCATCGATACTTTTCGAACCAATGTCTTATATAATTTCAGAGTACCTAAAAAAGGAGTTGTATTACTCAAGAGATCCTTTTTTTTTTTTTTTTTTTTCCTTTTTTCTCCTCTATTCTGTATGTTACTTCGTGTTTCGATTGTAATATTTCCCCAACCCCCTCGCATCGTGTCTGTACACGGAACGATAACGAGTTTTACTCTTCTCTTTTGTCTGATAATCAAAACAAAAACAATCCCTAGGAGGGTAGAATTAGTGTGGTGCTAGCGGTAAATTCAACTTCAGATCTAGTTACGCAATCGAATTTGTTATCGATAGCGCGTCATTGAAACAGTAACCACTCTCACTACCAGGAAGATAAAATTAGAGAATACAGTGTGGGATGCGAAAAGGAAAGAGAGTGTCTCTTTCTTTCAGTATCTCCACACTAGAATTTGTTTCCTATAAATTGCATCATACGTGCGGCTTATTTTCCTTGTATTTGGCTTCTGTGCAGAAGTGGATAATAATAATATACATTATTAAATGTATATTATTATTATTATCCAATTTCATTTAATTTAAAAATGAAAGGTCACGTTCATCTTTATTCATCTCCATTAGTTTTTAAAAAGTGTAGATTTATTTCCAAGAAAATCTACATTAATCAAAGAAAACGTGTAGTCCGCATATCGAACATTCATTGAAATACACCATTCTTTGTTCTTTACAGTAAATTGTAATGAATGGCATCGATTTAATTGTATCTTATATTGTGCTACCTTCACAACGAGTTACCATGTATTGCACTGCCTCAAATAAATAACGCTTCACCAATCAAGACTATTGTTACTTATTCTCAGCGGATACCACCACCAAGACGGCACCGTTTGAAAAAATGTTATGGGATAAAACACTGTGTTATCCAGATACTGTCCCTATTAGATGTAGGAAAGTGATAGTAGAAGGGGAAGAAAAAGAAATGCCGTCGAAATAGGAAAGGGACAGTTACTCTTCACTGAACTAAACTAAACTAAACTAAACCACTCATAAATTCCCCGAATAGGCAACGCTTCCCCATTAGGAAAGACTGTTGTTACCTATTCGCGGTAACGAGGGCTCCATCAAGACCCCTACCCCCAGACTGCACCGTTTCAAGGCTTGTTGGCCTATCGTCGGTGGGTGGGCGGACAGGTACCCTGGTGTTGCAATCACACCAACCCAGTTATGAAGAAGTATAACTCCACAATATGAGATATGCCAAAGGTTGTACATAGTAATAATTACTAAGCAAAAATAAATGCACAAGGCATAATACATTACGAATTGAAATTTATAGTAAGTTTAAATTCGTAACGTATTGAGGCATTTTTCAAAACTTTAATCCTGCAGAAACTCTGATTTGAGGCCCTACAAAAATTACCTCTTTCACTTTCAAAGCATCATTCGAGAGGATTTCATTACAAAGTAATGAAATCCTCTCGAATTCATCTTTTTCATTGTTTTCACAAAACCCTTCATTACGTGAAGTTTAATCTGGAGAGATGGAAGAAATCTTTGGACACTACTCGTTCCTGACCAGCATGCATAGGACACAATATTTTATGAATTCTCCTTCTTTGCCCATTAACTTACAATGATTTTGTAAGTTAATGGGCAAAGAGGAGGTAATCGCAAATACATTCCATTCATGTGTGCTGTATTGAATTGCTTCATGCTATAGTATGTCTTCTCTAGATAAACAGTGGGTAATTGGGATGGATGGCATTAAATGACGTTTTCGTGCGATGAAGTGACGCCATTCAGATAAAATGTATACTTGGTGACAATTCCCTAAAAATCTCCATTGATGTCATGGCAGTTGCAGAGCAGACCGTTTATTGTCAAGAATGTTGCGAAAACTTGGTTTATTTTTCTATAGTGAGACACTGACGTTCTTCTTGACCAATTGTTTCTACTTTAGTGTCGAGGCACTGCTTTATTTTTGGATCTTTAATGAAATCATCCACTCTTCGTTGGGCGTGTACTCACACAGGGTCAGCTGAAAATTCTCAGGTCTTCGCACTCGTAGTTAGCAGTTGGTAGGATCGCTGTCCTCCCCACACCGGGTGGAAATGACGTGAGTTCGAGTCCCGTCGATGATGGGATGGATTTTTATTGGCTTTTTCCCAAAGTGGCTGAGTTAGTCGGGCTCGGGTTTTTCATCCAGCAAACAGAAAAGCTACCACAGAACACACGCAGTTTACATTATTATTATTATGTCTAAGGTGGCACCTAGACTTCTGTCTATCTCCACATGATAAACTGAATTTGTGCAGAACCTCTGCGAAACAGACCTGTATCGCAAGCCTCTTCGCCACCACGGAGCAGCTGGCACCTGGACAGCTGCTCCCTAATGGCCGCCCCCTAGTCACTTGGTACTGGGCCTGGGCTTTATTTTAACAGTGCCTCATGCACCAAAAACCCGCACCCACCGGAAGTAGTGCTATACAGGTGGGTGCCAGCGATCCCGCTCCCGGCTGCCCACACCTGAAAACCAGCAAAAAAATAAATAAATAAAAAAACACAGATAATCAAAGTGTATATAACCAAATCTTAATTAGTAAGCATTAAATTATTCAAATGTCTTCTCCGTTGAAAAACAGTTACACAAAACTCTTGCAGTGCTTGAAATTTAGCCTGATTAGCAATAAGATCACTTTCACAGCCTCTAACTAAATTACCAATCTGCAATTTTAGCCTTTTTCTATGTTCAACATACAAACTGCAATCATGTAATAAATGATTCCAAGTCTCAGGTTGACCGCAAGTACATAAAGGAGAGCTGACCAGACACGCAATTTACAGACAGTCTACACGGAGCAATATGGCCTTAGTCGCTAATGCTCCTAAAACCCAACAACAACAACTGAGGTCTCCGCCAATCTCACCATCGCATTCCATTTTGTCTTCTAAAGAATCTAGTCCATGCTGTGGAGGTACTGGAATTGGCATACTGTCATCGTGACGGATTGGTCTCATTGTTGAAAAAAGGTTTGGATAAACATTCTTATGCTTATTTATTGCTGAGAATCCAGTTACATTTACATTACAAAAGTAACAATAGCCAACTCGCGCTTTTGGCGCACTCCATAGCAAGGGTATGGCAAATGACACAGACTTTTCCCCTTTGTTCAATCAGCCACGTAATCCATTTGAACAAGCTTGGCAAATAACATGTGGTGCACAAGCCTTTTCTGGTCATCTAGAGGGCAGGAAAAGTGTAACTTGTAAAATTTCCAGTTATCCCTCATGATTGCACAGTACTCAGTTGTGATTTAGTTCGGAAAGCGCCGCACACAACAGAATTTGTTACGTTGATTGTTGTATTAGGGTTTTAGGAGCATCAGCGACTAAGGCCATATTTGTTACAGTGATTTTTACTTCGAAGTAGTACGATGAATGTATTTTGGTAATTTACTGGATCTTACCCGAAATAATTTATAATTAAATTACGGAATTACAGAGGTATAGATATATTCACACAATTACATAAATATGAATGTAAATTAGTAGACTCTGAAGGAAGAAAAAAAAAAAAAAAAAGTCTGAGAAATAAACTAAATATTGGAAAACACCAGAGGCTGCGTAACAAAACCAACATGTAGCCTGTATTGTAATGTATGCAAAGTAAAATAGGAGGTAGACAGAATAGAAAAGTGAAGTGTCAAGAAGTATCAACTAAAAAAAAAAAGTATTTAAACTCAAGGCAGACGTAAAAAAAAAAAATACTGTGCAAGAAAAATGTACTGTATTGAAAATTTAGAACCTTTAAATAAAAAAGCAAATGTAGCCAAGATTACGAGCCAATAAATAACGAATTTAGACCGGCGCCAACCTGAAACAACACAGAGGCAAAAAAATTTAGCTCCTTTAGTGAAACTCTAACAAATTGCGATTCGAAGAACTAGTTGCCATATTAATTTTCACTAATGCTGATAATTTTGTGTATTTATTTATTTTTGATGCATAGAGACAGTTTTAACACTTACAGTTTATTTCATTCACTCGTATCCTTAAGCATATTGCCCTCATGCAATAACTCGACTCCCAGTGGATGGATATTCATGAAATTCTATTTTTCTTTCTTTTAGAAAGATTTGTTGAACCAGCTGAAATTTCAATAAAATCGTAAAAATCGTTGCTATTTGCTCGTTTAGTGAATATATAAATCGTGAATTATTACTACTGTATTTTCTTATTTTATTAATTACAGAAAAAAAAAAAAAAACGTTAAATACGTTTATGTAACTTCACCCTTTTCAGTTTATACCGTTGCGCACCAGATCATATTGTGAAGTTGTACTTCATAACTGGGTTGTCACTTATTACAGCACCAGGATAGCTACCCACCCACCGATGAGAAGCCTTGAAACGGCCGTCTGGGTGGCTGTATCCACTAAGCATAAGTAACAATTGTCTTCTCCATTGGTGATGGGTTGTTTATTCGAGGTAGTGCAATATCAGGCAACTCGTTGTGAAGGTATTCACAATATGAGATACAATAAAACAATGTCATTTTCGCCATTTCGGTGATTCACTTACATACAAATATGATGCTAATGTTCTTCTTTCTGTTCTGGAAGAAGAACCTGTTCTTCTTCCAGTCACATAGCTCCCTGAGGAGGTGTTGTGGCCACCAAGAAATTCCTCCAACTGCATCGACCATGTGCACTACGAGCGGCATCGCAAAGTATCATGCTCAAAAGTTCACCGATCCCACCTTCCCACCTAGTTGCAGGTCTTCCTCTGCACCTCTTCCCCTCGATTTTTCCTTCCATTATAATCTACAACAGAAAGTTTTCCCTTCTTACTATATGGCTAAAAAAACTTGAGTGTTTTTTTTTTTTTTTTTTTTTGTTGATGCTATGAAGAAGAATTTTAGGCCTGCCAATTTTATTCAATACCGACGCATTTGTTCGTCTATCCAAGTAGGAAATACGCATTATTCTCCTGTAACACCACATTTCAAATACCTCAATTGTCTTACTGTCAACTCTTTTCAGATTCCATCCTTCACATCCATAAGTGGCAACTCGAAAAATTAAGGAATCAATGATTCTCAATTTCGTCTTTAGGGGCAGATCTTGACATCTCCAAAATTTTGTCAGATCAGTGACCAACGTTTTAGAAACTGCCTGTCGTCTCTTTACATCGTTTCAGCAGTCATTATTTTTATTTATTCTTGAGCCTAAGTAATCAAATTCATCAACTTCTTCGATATCTTGCCCATTAACCTTCGCTTTACTGGAACCGAGATTATCACCAATCACTACAATTTTAGTTTTACACACATTCAGAAACGACAATTTTTTTTCTTACTTGCTTCACATACTCTCCTCAGAGTTTCTTTAAGTTACCTTGGAATTGAAAATTAGCACAGTATCATCTGCATAACGAAGGTTGTTTATCTCTAGTCCTCCAATTTTGATGCCAGTCTCTAAATCTTCCAAAGCTTCACGCAAAGATATCTTGGGCATAAAGATTAAAAAGATGAGTTGACAAAATACAGTCCTGCCCGACACCGTTACCTGTTGTGAAAAGTCTGTTTCCCCATGTTGGTTCTTACAGTAACTGAATTATGTGGATTGGGAAACCCATATTAGTAATCGTTTCCCATAGTTTTTCGTGTTGAACACAATCAAAAGCATAATCTGTAAAACACAAAACGACTGGAACATTGAATTCTTTGCATTTTTCAATAATCAGTCGTAGACTTAAGATCTGATTTCTGGTTCCTCAGCCCCTTCTGAAACCTGTTTGTTCTTCTGGCATTTCTTCAAGTTTTCTTGAGATTCTGTTTAATATGATTTAAGAAAAATCTTGTAACGTGAGAAATTAGGCTAATAGTCCTGTAATTTGAGCAGATTTTCAGATTTTTTTTGGTAAAGGAATGAAAATTGATTTCTTCCAATCTGATGGCCACCATCCTGTTTCCCAAATCTTTATCATTTTATGAAAAAACTCGGCGCCTTTCACATCTGTAGCTTTAATCAATTCCGCCGTGATTTCGTCAGTTCCAGGTGACTTGCCACACGTTAGTTCTCTGATGGCTTTTTCGACTTCTTCCTTTAGTGGAACTGGTTCATGATTACACTCTTGAAAAGGGGGTGGCAGATCACTAGTGTCAGCAGGTGCTCGGAAGCGCTGCTCAGTATTCTTTCCACCTTCCTTTAATTGTGTTCTCCTCTTTGAAAATTTCCCCTTTGGAGTCCTTAATTACATTAATTTTTGGTCGGAACTTTTGTCTTAAGGACTTAATTACATCATACGTCTTCTTAGTGTTGTTTCGTTCGTTGTGGTATTCGATTTCTTTTCACTTTCGATTGGTATAATCCTGTTTGTCCTGGCTTAAATAGCGCTTGATGCCTTTGCTTAGTTCCTGATACTCTTTGTTTCCTTGTACACCCTGGGCTTTTGCAGTTCTTCTCTGCTTAGTAAGTTTGAATGTGGCTTCTGTAATCAATGGCTTCCTGATCTTTGACCTTTCTCTAATGTATCTATTTGCTGAATCCTTAATAATGCTTTTTGTATTTCCCCACATTTCCTCAGGCAACATATCGTCATCTAGTTCTAATAGAGCTTGAAAACGGTTGCCTGTTTCAAGTATATAATCGTTTGGAATATTTTCAACGTCCAGTCTTCTAGGGAAAACCGTATTCATGATCTTTTTCAGCTGCAGCTTGAGAACGATGTGGAGTAGCTGATGATCACTGCCACAATGTTCTCCAGAAAGTGTTTTTGCTGTGATTACACTGGAACGCCAGCTTTGCTGCATAAAGATGTAATCAATCTGATTCCTTGTTTTATGATCAGGGGATTTCCATGTGTAGAGCCTTCTCGGGTGCTGCTGAAAGCAGGTGTTACATATGACAAGACTGTTCAGATGACAAAATTCAATTAAACTTTCACCCTGTTCATTTCTAGTGATAAGACCAAACCTACCAAATTCCGGACTAGAAGAAACTGTCTTGCGTACTTTTCCATTAAAATCACCCATGAGTATCAAAACATCCTTTTTTGGGACCAGATCAAGAGCTGATTGGAGATGTTCATAATAAACGTTCATATTTTCATCTGCGGATGTTGATGTCGGTGCATATGCGACTAAAACTGTGAGATTTACTGGCTGGCTGGCTGGCTCTGAAGTCTAACCGTCATCATTCTACTGTTAATAGGATTGTATCTAAGAAGAGACCTTGAACATTCCTTATTCAAAATGACAGCGACACCATGTCCTTTTACTTGGTCACTTCCGGAAAAAAACAACAAAAACACTTTTCCTGTCCGCATGACTTAGGTTGCTCCTAAAATGTCCATCTTATACCTATCCATTTCATTGATGACCATATCCATCTTGCCTTCTTTTAAACTTTTTACATTCCATGTGACTATGTTTACCCTTTTCTTTCTTAAATTTAATTTTGCAGGGCACACAGTGGCATTCGGGATCTGGTTAACAGCAGTTTTTGTAGTGGTCTCTGTGGCATCGATAATGTGGTGGTATGCCATTGCCTACCACATGGCCGATTTTGAAAGGGGCCAGCTTTAACCTGTTACGTTAAGCGAATTTTCCGTGAGTTGAGGCTTTGGCCCTTATAATATTTTTCAGTTGTTGTTGAGATTCAGAAAGAATTAAGTAAGCTGCGTTAACAATATAGTTCTGTTGATTTTGAAGTATTACGAAACGTAGCATGAATAATAGGTTGTGAGGAATGTGCAATGAAATGAAAACAATTACATTTATATATTTAATTAATTAGTTGGGAGTAAAATAGGTATTTACTTTTCACATCTGTTAATTACAGAAAGAGAAGAAAATCAATTAATTTAAGAACTAAATATCGAACGCACTCTAATGCACTGAGTACATCCCCCCCCCCCCTCTTGTTCACTGGCTAGTCCTCAGTAATTGTTACTCTCATCACGCATTTTCTCTGCATTCAGCTGTATCATGGTTTATCCTTTCATTTGAATCTTAGTTTTCTAGCCTGGCAGATTTCGAAGTGTTGTGGTTTGGCAACTGTGTAGGATAGTCATGATTAATGATTGCCGAATTGGACACTTTCTCTTTCCTCCTCCTTCCGAACTTTTTTTTTGTAACTTGTTATTGATGCCTTATCTTTTTGTGTACCGAAAACACGTACAGGAACCGGAGAGCAAGGTAATCAAGTATAAGAAATCCGTTAAGAATTATGATGGTAGGATTTTCATTGGGAGTTTATAGAAAATAAAGCGTTTATTTTCCATACGTATTATTGATAAATGCCAAGTGAAACTAGCAACGACGAAAAGATATGTTTCTGCGTACTCAGTCTTATCGGAAATTTTGTACAACTCGTTTTATTATCGCATCCTTTAGTTAGAATGGCCATCCGGAGTAACTGTAATCCTTTGTTATAATAGTATGATGTGCACGTTTGAGAGAACAAATATAGATACGTATAATTATAACCCAGTTTAATATTATTACATTAAACTGGGTTATAATTGTACATATCTATATTTGTTCTCTCAACCATGGATCCCAGTACACCAGGCCCATTCGTTACTATGTGTACGTTTATTGATTTTTGCTAGTGGATTCAGGACACGAGTGTACGGAATTGCACAAGGTGATGAAAATGCTAAGCATTTACATAATTAAACACAGTGCTAATCGTCAATGACTGATGGAAGATGTCATTACCTTTCATTACGCAGTAATAGGTATTTACCCTTAATGTTCATAGCTGATGTTAGCTGGTTAAAGTTTTTGACACCTATCATGGGATTTTAGCACTGTTACTTGGTAGTTCTTGTCCTGTAGTTAAATGATTGTAGAAGAATGTGGTAAATGAATTGGTTGGGCGATCACCTGAGTAAATGTACGGTTCTCGGTCGCATAAGCTTTAGGCATTTCGAAAGAATATAGACTTTTGATTGGTACTGTGCCGTGAGAGAGACCACAGAAGAAGCTGTGGAAATACCGTGGAATTTCTCCATTAATGAAAGAATGACCAAAATTTTATCACGTAGGGCTTAGCTCTTACAAGGGTCTTTCATATGAAAGACTTTGGAATAAACAGTTGGTAACCACAGAACCCAAAGCAGCTTATGCGCCATCAAACTCTCATAACAACCACAGAACGAATGACTGCACCTGCAGAACAGAGAACGACGCGTTTTCTGTTCTGCAGGACTCTGTTACAACCAACCAACTGATAGCTTTACCTTGGCGAAAACAGGTGGGCCCGTGGCTACGGTATTTTTGAGGCCCACGTTATTTACATCTAAGCAAACATAGAAGTCATACATAAACATTAGTTTCTATAAAATAATGCAACGAATAGCATCCAATACGAGCAAATAAAGCACATACTCATATATACAGTGACACAAGCAAAAGGTAGAGACATAAATACGTATCGTAATATATACAGGTAACCCTCGTATAATAGGGTAGTTAGGTTCCTATAAAATATCGTGTTGTGCGAAACCGTGTTATACGAGACTGAGAAAAAGTACAAAGAAGGAGGATTGCGTTCCAAAAGCTAACAAAAATACACTATTTCGTTAACAAAATGTTATCAAAACTAATAAAAATACACCATTCTAGATTTCGTGTATCTTCTACTCTTTCAAAAATCAGTAATCTGGGTTTGTTTGCTTTTGCTTGATAAATCTTTGTGAATTTCATTGTATGAAACTAAGCATTTTTTGAAGCTCCCTTTTGAACTTTGGGCTCCTTTCATTCAAGAATTTATATAGGCCTTTATATATTTTCTATCTACGTACGTCTTCAGATCAGTTGCTAGGAGAATAGCGGCTGCCATAAGATTCTAATTGCTAGGCTAACTTTATGCCTTCCCGTATACTTTTTAGTGTAAAATTTGGAAAATTAGAATTTTCATCTGCGCTATCATCCATAAATATAAAATTGGATTTAGTAGAATTAACAGAGGTTGTCTGTTGGTTGTGTTAGTGATCTTGAGCAGTATGGTTTCTGTCAAAATGTGACTTGTAAAGACTACCACGATATTGATAGCGATTTTGTGTACAGTGGAAAAGCTGGCTGTGCATGTTGTAAATATATGATATTGAATTGTAAAACGCTGACAGGGTGCTACTTATGTTTGTTCATGGATAGCGCCTCGCTATTTGCCTTCTGAGTTTAACGGTGGAAGTCTGGTAGTGTCGGATCAGATAATCATAGCACCAGCCAGAACAAAAAAAAAAAAAAAAAAGTTGAGGTAAAGTGGTTGAGTCCTGTAAAACGACTGAACAAATGTGTCTGGTTGCTGTGGCCTAATACTTTTCAAATGGTGTTAATTAATGTAATGAAGTGTTATTCATATTTTTGGTTGTCTGATTAAGTCCCCCAGGAGTGGTGATCGTACTCACTTAGCTAATAGTAAACATTGTATATAGTTTTTTTTTGTTTTTTTTTATTATTATTTATTTATATATATATATATATATATATATATATATATATATATATATATATTTTTTTTTTTTTTTTTACTCTATCCACTATTGCAAACTTCTCTCTTCTATTTCATGTGAGGTCTATCTCCCCCTTATCTTCTATGCAACCTCCCCATACCTCAATTCTTATCTCCACTTCCTTTCCCTTGGGGCTCCCAGGCTTGCCTGATAGCCCCAGTAAGAGTCTCAACTAGAAAGTGAACCTGGCGCGCCTCCTCGTGGCCAAGGTTGGGAGTCAGAGGGCAGGGGACCAGGTGTCCCCTGCCCCCTGGCTGCAAAGTCGCCAGTGCCGGCACTCAACACTCATCATAACAAGACACATACTTACACACCTACATACATACACTTGCCGGCCTTCACCTTTTCAGATGCTACAGCGGCATATAGGGGAAACCCTGGAGACCGCAAATGAAACAAACACACCTTGACACCTTGACCTTGCGCTATCATCCTCTGAATTGATTTGGTTTTACCTCCAATGCCATTTCCACCAAATCCCCTTCGCCAGCCTCTTTTTATATCAGTAATTCTTGAATGTCTTCAGTAATCAGTAAATGGCAGTATTTTTTTTTTTTTTAGGAGCATAGGCGACTAAGGACATGTTACTCTGTGTGTATTGTCTATAAATTGCATGTGTACTGAGGTCGATTTTTCCATTTTGCTGGACGAAAAACCCGAGATTCCGAGAGAAAAAACCATACTACCCTCGTCTGACTAACTCAGTCACGTTGTGAAAAAGACCCATAAAAATTCCTCCCGTCGTCGACGGGATTCGAACTGAGGTCTTTTCCATCCGGTGTGAGGAGGAGGAGGGCGATTCTATCAACTGTGCTACCCACGAGGGCTTCAGTAGTCATATCACCAAAACTTTCCCCCTCCTACCGACGTAGCAAGAAGCTAATATCTAGATTTGTCCAAACTTGTGTTGTACCCGTGTCCACGTGTCTGAAATCTGATCCTCCGCTCCTCCAACCTACCTGCAGCAGTTCTTGGGGCTTGAGTATTGGCTGCTGCGATCCCTCAATAGGTCTTCAGGATATCCCCTTACTACCTCTAGGGCTATACTGCATTCGCTGCATGGAATGATCCATTGGAAACAAATAATCACTACTCGCAATATAATTATCCTCTCCAAGTTTATTTCGGTAGACTAGATGCTCCCATCATCGATAGGCTCATCATTCTACCCAAAGATAACAGAAGAACAAATAATCAAGAAACATTTAAGATCCGACCAGCCCCTCAACCAAATCAGCTCGCTCAGTCATATGTTTCCAGCAAACACGATTGGTCTCCCGAACGACCTAAATATTAACCCCGAGGCGATTTGCGTGAACAAGATCTACAGATCCAAAGTCTTGCGGACACCTACGCAATGTTGGAATTTTAGATGTTTCAGGTCTCCTTCGCTCTGTGTAGGCTTCTATGAAGACAAACTGCGCTCCCCCCTCCAGTTCCGGACAGCTTTCTACAACTTTCCGGCTCTCCCGCACAGTGCTTCGAGGGATGCTGAATTTATTTAGAACATTTATCTCGAATATTGTCTTAGCTGCTGTAATTCATTTGATCTGTATCCGTTACATTAATGTATATATTGTTAATCTGTTATAGTTATGTTTACCCTCCAAGCAATTTTTTGCTGTCTAGGGGTGGATGTAACCTTTCCTTTACTTGAATGAATAAATAAATAAATAAATAAATAAGTTCTACTATCGCACCGATTCCGTTTTAATAAACTTCTTGCCGACCGGGCTAGCCGGGTGGGTAAAGTGCCTCCCTGGCAACCTAAAGGTCGCGGGTTCGAATCCCGCCTCGGGCTTGGATCAGAGTACAATA
The DNA here is from genome assembly GCF_048544385.1 of Mastigoproctus giganteus. Taxonomy (NCBI): domain Eukaryota; kingdom Metazoa; phylum Arthropoda; class Arachnida; order Uropygi; family Thelyphonidae; genus Mastigoproctus; species Mastigoproctus giganteus. Next base: position 165,467,790 of record NC_143584.1, on the reverse strand, counting down.
TGCAAAAACTTTGGGAGGTGCATTATGGCCACAGAAGCCAATGCGCCAACAACTAACTAACTAGAATAAACTTCTTTTATTGCTGCTAAGTACAGTACAGGTACTAGAAACAATAATTGTCATCACGGCGACATGGTTCTGCCGGTTCGACCATATTTCCTGAATGAACTGAATCTGCCCATACATTTTTCTACACGTATTTAACATTGACGATTTTACCACTTTTCACTTTTCTTTGGATTCCGATCCCGTCAGATACTGAAAGAAATTTTTAAACGTCCAACTGGGGCCTGTAGTTGTTGATCTCAGGCAAGATAAATAGGCTTCCTTCCGTGAGTTATTCTGGCATTTTTCCCCCCAGTTTGCACAAATCAATCCATGAACGCACGCTCGTATGCACATACTCTGTAAACCAAATTGTACTGGTAGTAATCGATGCATACAAAAATCAACAACAGCCCTTTAGTGCAGTTGTACAGGTGGCTAGTGCTGCAGCATCTAATCTTACAGCTGTAACCTGCTGCCGTGCGACTAGCATATCTTTGACTTTCTGAAGAAGCTGTAAGCTTGCCACTTTCACTGGAACGTTAAGGTGAACGAGACCATCATCGTGGTGCTATGACGAGGGTCTCATCGTTTATATCATGTTTTCTTAGCCTCACGCGCGTCTTTGAACTGTTTATTCCGATTCAATTCAAATTTTTTTTTTTTTTTTTTTTTGCGTTCCTTCTCTTTTTCTCCATGTCATGTTTGCAGTACAATGAGCACAGCTTATGACAATGAACGAAATTAAGCGACACTAATCTGACACATGAGAGATTAAGCTGTTTTTATTGAAAATGATGCAATTAAATTGAATATACCTTAATACAAGTCAACGCGTCTCTCGTCGTCAGGGCTGTTGGACCGCCTCCTGGATTGATGTGAAATAACACTAAGTTTAGTTTTTTTAGTTTATTTTTTAGTTCATTCCCATAAGGTAATAACGCCTTTCTTCCAACTAATTAAATAGCTTATGGTATTTTACTAGTTTAATTTTCATTTTGGTATTAAAATGATAAAACGATGCAAGGAAGCAAAGCTTATGCACCACCATATGCCATAAACGTAAAAGAAATAAAAAAAAAATAAATAATTACCCGTAGTTTTATATTTTATCTACTTCCAAGTTTATTTAATCCATTTAAGTTTACACTGAGTGGCTACTTTATTGGGTACACTTATCCTTTTCAAGAAATGGAGAGTTCCTTCAGTAACAATGCCACATATTCGTGCCATGCGATTAAAGCAACTGGGCAGATAGTAGGGATGCTGTATGTGTGTAATTACTTAATTATATGGAATAACACAATTGTTTGTTTGTTAGGAGCATTAGCAACTAAGGCCATATTGCTCCGGGGATATGCGGTGGTCATTCCCCTGACCTTTTCGCATCCTCCGTATTTGGTGGTCACGGGCCCGAACCCCGGTGTAATCAAGAAGCGTGTGTTGCTCCTTCCTACCTGGCTACGGAGGCCCCGGCGTAGCCAGGGTGGGGATCAGCAGGTACATTGTACTCACTGACTCTGGTATTGTGGCGCTTTTTAGCATTAGGCAGTTGGCGCCTTTTTTTGTGAATGTACCTGCTGACAAAAAAAAAAAAAAAAAAAAAAACCTGGCTACGCCACTGTTGCGTTTATACCATGCAACTTAATCTTTTAATGCTTTTTAATCCTTTAAAAAATGCTGTTTTCTCCGTGACTGTACTTTTGTGTACTAGTATAATTTTGTTGTGTTGACATCGAGCCAACTTCGCAACTGGTGAAATGTGATTTGACTTATTTCTGCTGGTTTACTTCGAAACTAAGGCGCTTAAGTAAAGTGTGGTTTGGCATGTTTACTGCAAGTTGAATTGTTTGTCTAAAGCCTCAGCGGACGCTTAAATAATATATTTAAAGAGGATACCTAATAGTAGAAATGCATTCGGTTAGATACGTTGCACGTTTTTCTGTAGCATTCGTGAATTAATGCAGCAGTTGACGTTGATTTATTACTTCAGCGATTTCAGTTTGGTGTGGCCCTCGCTTGGTGATTGCTACAAATAGTGGTGAAATTTCAATCTGCAGTTTTCTCTTTTTGTTACGATTACAAATGATTAAAAGATATGAATGGAGATAATTATCTCCAGCGGTATTAAAATAAAGGAATAGGCTTTCCGTGTTCTCTGCCATAACACAACTTATGCATGATGATACATGGGTTATGCATGGATGTACCGCAATGCAGGATTTCTGTCCTTACAATTCCCATGCGTTCTTTCTGACGTACAAGAATGAGGTGCCTGCAAGCAATCTTGGGTTGTATTTCCCCATATACCAAATGTCGTCCTTGTCTGCATTGTGACGTAGCCCACTGAAATGTGCTTTGGTCGGCCTTATTTCCTGAATACGGAGTGTCGGCGGTTTGTTATCTGTCGCGTGGAAGCAGGTGATCGACACTCCTTTTCCTTGTAAAAGGAATTGGAGGTGTAGAGTGAAAAGTGAACACTTAGCACGTTTCGTTCATTTAAAGAAAACTGGTTTATTGCAAACTTAATAGCGATACATATAAAATTACAAAATTAAATTATTTTGCTAATTTGTTTCTGTAATTATTACATAGGCATAAATACATCTACTAGAGCAGGGTTGGTCAACGAGTCGATCGCGGATTTAATTTCGGTCGATCACGACGAATTTTAAATATACAGTCATCCCTCGATTTGTGCACCTTGTGCAATGAAATTTTGAGATGGAAGATCACGGCACATTTTGAAGGAAAAAAGTAATCGCATCACAAATTAAGTTGGCCACTCCTGTACTAGAGTAATTAATAAAATAGTAATGGTGGTAAATCTGTTTGTATGTGTGAATTTATTATAGCTACTTAATTTATCCGATGATTAGTTGATATTTCGGTTTATTTATAATCTCGAATAAACGAAGGTAGTTCAAGACCACAGTTGTGCATTAATAGTAATAATAAACTAAAGAAATAAAAATAATTCTACAAATCCATGATTATGAAATGTATTTATTATTTTTCCCTATCCTGTTCTTCCTCTCTTAAGTTTCAGTCTGTTATGCTGAGGTATGACCAGTGAACTTGGTTTTTTTTTTTTTTTTTTTGCATTTACGTTATAACTCCAAATTTCCATTTCATAAGAGTTTAAATTGAGCTTTCCATACCGCGAGCTATATTGGAATGCCAATTGTGATTACTTACAGAATTCTTTCGCATGTAGGTCTTTTATGTACTCCTGAGTTGTCTTTATCATGTGCATTGTGGTTATCTACATCTGTCGTCTCTTCGATTCACTTTATTCGAAGGATATGTATTCTTGCGGTGGCTTCATTCCAGATTACATTTTCTACCCAGCCCCTCTCGGCATGATTCATAATACTAGCCTTGAAATCGTGCCTGTTCAGTCAGGATGGACGATAAAACGTTTTTAAGAATGTTAAATTGAGCTCATCATAGCACACAGATCTGGAAGTTTGTTGAATGGAAAATTCTTCTGAAAGGTACCAGATATCTTTTCTTGGAATCCGAGTGTGCAGGTTGAAGAAATTGGGTACTATTCCCATTGATTTTGCTGCCTTTGTTTTAACCATTATGTTATTTATCTTGGTTTTATGGTTCAATAATAAGTTTTATAGGAAGGACTTGATTAAATGTATTGCAGATAACGTAATACACATTGTGTGTGATTCAGATGTGTAATTTTTGTCTACTTTATTATACTGTATTTGTAAATTCCACTGTCGTGTCCTATTTGGTTTTAATTTTTGAACTGAGATTTAAATTAGACTAAATATTACTGTTCAGCTTTTACAATTTTCTAAAGGCGCCTCCGTAGCCAGGTGGGCAGGAGCAGTAGTGCGTAGCACACGCTTCTTGATTAGACCGGGGTTCGAGCCTGTGACCACCAAATACGTAGGATGCGGAAAGGTCAGGGAATGACCACTGCATATCCCCGGAGCAATATGGCCTTAGTTGCTAATGCTCTTAAAAACCAAATAACATAACAACAATTTCTAAATTTAAAATTTCCTAATTCATTGCTTTTTTAAAAATTTTATTTTTGCAGTGGGAAAGTTCTTTCGTCTTCAGTGTTAGTCTACAAGAGTCATCGGTGGTGACCTTCAGAAACGAACGTAAATATATTTTATTTGGGGGAAGAGGGAGAGTGTGAACAGTTGTAGCATGAAGAGTTGCAACGCATAAATACCTTAGCTGTTCTACACTATATAGTAAAGCTAAACGAGTTTACTAAAAAGTGTTCATCACATACACGTATACAGGGTGTCTCAAAAATAATGGTACAAACGTTTAGGGGAAGTAGGTAACATCTAAAGAAATGTGAATGGCATAGGAACCCATAACCGGAAACGTCACGGGAAAGTAGTAGCAGAGGCACAAGAAGCAGAAATGACACAAGACAGTAATTAGTGGCAAACATTTATTTGACATAATATTAACAATGGAGTACGAGATGGATGCACTTCATGATGTTACAATAGATGCTCGAAGGTTCCACCATGAGACGCGATGCATGCGTGACACCGACGCAGCATGGATTGTGGCGGACACGGTCGAACACACCTGGAGTTTCTTTGACAGTAGCAGCAGCGCAGACGAGTTTCGCCACGAGATCCATTTCCGTCTCCACAGGCGATTCATACACGATAGATTTGAGAACCCTCGCAGAAAGAAATCAAGGCTCGATAAATCAGGTGAGCGTCGGGGCCAGGCAACGGGTCCACCACGGCCAATCCATCAACGCCCAAAACGCCTGTTCAAATGGTCACGAACACACCTTCCATAACGGGCAGGCGCCCCGTCATGTTGAAACGAAATGTTGGGTCTCACATTTGCTGGAACATCGTCAAATAACCCTGGTAGAACTTGTTCAAGAAAGATCCGATATTTAGCGGGGTTCATGCGGAATGGTAATAGGTATGAGCCGACTAAGCAGTCACCGACCATACCTGCCCGCACATTTATTGCGAAGCGATGTTGTGCCGCATGGGGACGCACACCGTGTGGGCCCTCTGCTAATCCATACACTAGGTGCATGCCTGCCAGCTCACAGTTCGTATATCGGTGCATGCTCTTTGTGCGGCGACTACTGCTTGAATGAGTAAACCAGAAATTTTCCCTCTCGCGAACTGATGAACAGCGCCGTGAACCGACTTACGGTGACGTTTCCAGTTATGGGTTCCTATGCGATTCACATTCCTTTAGATGTTGCCTACCTCCCTTAAACGTTTGTACCAATATTTTTGAGACACCCTGTATATATATATATTTTTTTATTTTATTTATTTATTTATTTATTTATTTATTTTTTTTTTTTTTGATTAATGATAAAATCAGTTTATGTTCGTTTCAGAAGTACGCCAATAAAGTTTTTAAAATTAGCCGAGGAAGGGAATCAACTTTCTTAGCGAATAAAAAGCAGTTCATTACCCAAGATTTTAATTTAGAAATTGTAAAAATCTAGACGATAATCCCCAGCCCAATTTTAATTTTAAATTCAGAAATTTCCGTTCAAATATAAGAAGTGGCTCAGATAACTTAAAAATAAGCGAGATTTTTTTTTTTTTTTTTTATGAAAACCCCAAACACGAAAGGTATCAAAACCTATAGTACTTAGTACCGTGCATGGGTTGAAGGAGAAGTATGGGAGGAGGGGGATGCCGGAAACTTTGCTCTAGAGACTAAACATGGGTTTCACCACTTCAAGCCTCCAATAAGCAAAGTGGTGGTATTTCACCGGTTGATGAAAGTCATCTACCACCTAACCATCATGGATAAAGGAAAGGGTTTTTGCTTCCGTAAAGGTGAGTACAGTGGTCTCAGAAAGTTTTTAAATTCTGTACAGTGGGATCAACTGACGATGTTACCAACAGTAAATTCAAAGTGGGAAGCAGTCAAGGAATTAATCGTGGATGCTACTAAAAGTTTCATACCTATTAAGAAATGTATACAGCCGTTTAAAGACAGGGACCATAGTCTGGTTCCTTTATCAGGCAATAAAGGATATACATGCATATCTTATTTTGTACAGGCACTGGGAAACTTGGCTGTGATTATTACATAGAATGATGCTTGATTGAAAGGCTGTTAACGAATAGAATAAAGAGCACTACTCTGCCACAATAATATTCGTTTAACGAATAGAATAAAGAGCACTACTCTGCCATAATAATATTCGTTTAATGAATAGAATAAACAGCACTACCTCTGCCATAATAATACATGTATTTGTGATTTCACATTTCGATATAAGGAACCTGCGCGAAATATGCAACTTTGGAGTGCTTTTTTTTTTTTTTTTTTTTGCGTTCAAGTTGGTGTTGCAAACATGAGGATACGTTCTTGATATGAACAAGATTGGTGTTCTGATTGGCTTTTCAGATTAATTGCAATGTAATGAGGGAAGCAAACAAAGGGGTCTATATTAGGAGCCCTATGATCCATTTATGGGTACTTTTTATTATTCTGAAAACTTTTTAACTTGAAGATATGAAATTTAGTTTTAATTAATTCAAAAAACGTTCTAGTTTTATAATAAAAAACGGAGTTTTGAGACATGAAAATTAGCATTACTTTTAAAAAGTTTGCCCTTAGAACATCAGTTAAATTTTTTATTAAAAAATAGTAAATTTTAGAGACATGTGAACAAGAATTAATAAAATTATAGCAACAAGAACACATTCGAAGAGAGGTAAGATGTGCTTTGACGTCAGACTGCACCATCACTTACAAATCAAAGAAAAGCGATTATAACACCTCATAATATTTTACTTTGTCTTTAAAATCTCTCCTGGATTTTTCTCCCCTAATTGTAGCTTCTGCTGTGTGTTATCATCATCAATATTTGTCCTTATTTTGATTCAGATTATACAGGTTTCTGTGGCTTTGGATCTGTGTTGCTTGTTGAACCTTTGGTTGCCTGCTTTTCTTAGTAGTGATATAAGCTACTTTCCTCTTCATTTGGTAATTCTGATTTGAAAAAAAGGTTTAACCAATATTGTGCGAATTAGTTGGAAGTAAAAGTATAATGAGAGTTGGGGTAATCTACAACCCAGATGATTATGATGAGAACCTTTACATGCAAATGGAATTGGCGAGTAAGTTTGAATTCAGTTTGCCCCTAACTGAGTGGAGCAGGCGGGAGTTAACTCGCAATGGGGAATAAAATTTAAATCAACTGGATGATTGTTATTTGTATCAGCATATTAGGGAAAGTACTTTCGCCTATGAACCAAATGACGTCTTGAGGCTGAGAGCACAGGAATCATTAGCAGAGCCTGAACACGGAGTTCTGAGTTGAATAATTAGGAGAGAGGTAGCAGTTTTTAATAGCAAAGGAATGGGTTTTAATTTCAGGAAAGGAGATTACGTCAGCTTAAGGTGCTACATGGCTTTTAGCAACTGGGGAAATAGCTTACAGAGGGCGAATACATTAAAATTATGGTATATCTTTAACTCTTTAGTAAAAAGAAGCCTTGACTACGTATACCATTAAGAAAATACATCATGAGGATTACCGAGATGGATGTGTAATAGGAGAAGATGTAAAAGATGCAAGTGTAATAGAGCAGATGGCATGGTAAAGTTAAAGAGTGATAAAAAGTATTGAAGCCTATAACAGCTACAAATTGATCTGTAATACTATTGTAAAAAAGGCTGGCAAAGGCACATTTATGAGAAATCTCTGGTTAAGAGAGAAAACGGCAGGGACAAGTAATTATTCACGTATGTTTATACAAAGAAGGGAAGAACAAATCTGATTGGACCATTGTGTAATGAGTACGGAAAAGTCTCAGATATCGGAGATGAATTCAACAGGTACTTTGCATTGATATTTATAGAAGAAAGATCCTTCATGGTGAGGAGAAACTGCATCAGTAAATCTGGAAAGCGTGAAATTAGCGATATTGAAAATTCGGATTATTAGAAAGGCGAGTGTGGCCCTTGAATTGATGGCATGCGCCCAGTAATATTGCGGCAAGAGGTGCATTGAGCCATTAAGGTTAATTATGACGGCTTCACCAGAAACTGGCGAGGTACCCTTGGATTGGAGAAGTGCCAGTATATCGCCAATACATACAGGGTGATTCACTACCAGTGCGACAAACTTGCAGGAGATGTAGGGGGCACAAAGACGAATCGGAATCGCATAGCATTGCAGGATCCGAAATGCCTTCGTCATGCGGTAGAGGACGTTGAACGGGAGGTCGCGTGAACAGCGATCCCGTTGGAAGTCAGCATTTGCGAACCGGTTCCCGAGGCAGTAGGATGGACGAGTATTCAAACGTTGAACTGGCCGACATGCACCTTGCGTATGGAGCTGCGGACTGTAACGGGCGCGCCGCTTTGTGCTTGTACCAGGAACGTTTCCCGCACAGGCCTGCTCCCCATCATACGATTTTCGCACGTGTGCACAGAAGGTTACGTGAGACTGGTTGTTTCACGAGAGGTACCATGAATCGAGAGCGAATGACGAGGACGCCAGACAATGAGGAGAATGGCCTACGTCTTGCAGAAGGCAATTCGAGTAAGAGTACTCGAGTGATAGTCCAACGATTGGGTATTTCCCAATACACTGTATGGAGGATACTGTCAACAAACCAAATGAGTTCATACCATCTGTAACGCGTCCAATCATTGGAGCCTGCGGATTATCCACTCCGGAGGACTTTTGCTACTTGGTTTCTTCAACAGAAACGGTTCGCAAATGCTGACTTCCAGTGGGATCGCTGTTCACGCGACCTCCCTTTCAACGTCCTCTACCGCATGACGAAGGCATTTCGGACCCTGCAATGCTTTGTTATTCCGATTCGTCTTTGTGCCCCCTACACCTCCTGCAAGTTTGTCGCACTGGTAGTGAATCACCCTGTATAGGTGGTTCTAAGAGTGAAGTGGGTAACTACCGACCGGTTAGTTTTTAATGGTAGGGAAAATCATAGATACAATGATGTAGGCAATGAATACAGGACAATATAGATAGAAATGGAATTCTGAAGAAAATACAGTATTGTTTTGTTAACTCTGTAAAGAGAAAATCATTTTTAATTAACCTGGTTAGCTTATGCCAAATAGCTATTTGGCATAAGCGAGATGTAGGGAATAATTTGGACATTGTTTATTTGGATTTTCAGCAAATTCCGGCACGAGAGCTTACTGTATAAGATGGAACATGTTAGAATCACAGAGAGAATCCTTAGAGGTAGCAGGATGGTTGCAGATCAGGAGGCAGAGTATTGGCAATGGTTATTTTTCAGATTGAGCCAACGAAAGAAGTGGGGTTCCCCAAGGATTGGTGCTGGGACCACTGTTTTTGATTTTGGCAGCTTTGTCGGCGCGGCACACAGGCCTCTTCCACTCATTTGAAGAGATTCGCTGCCCACTGATGACTGGGGGAATTTCTAAAAGTCCTCTTTAGTCGAAGCTGTGGTTAGCCGATCTCAGGCTGTGGAAGAAGTGAACTCCCCTCCTCAGTTATTCTGAGTTTTCCAACTCGCACAACATGCAAATTGGCCTGCGAATACGTGCTTCACCATACAAGTACATGATATGGATGTAATCGAGAAGCTCTGGTGCCGTTAAAATACCGTAGACTTGAAATAACGGTACATTGAGATCGTATGTTTATTTGTTAAATTCGCCATTTTGAAACGAATTCTGTACTGATATCATGGATTATACCGCTGCTTTATATTTATTTTAAATTAAAAACTCCCCACTATGGCTACTAAAGTTAATAAGCCTCATACAGAGAAGAAAAGAAGAATAATTAAGAACATTAAAGCTTTAGTAACAAACGATATAATAATAGAAAATAGAACGGGCGTAACTAGGAGTATATTAATGGCAGAATATAACATTGGATCTTCAACATGTATATGTTTTTTTTAAGCGAAGTTAATAAAATTGCATTATTAATCTTTTATGCTGAAATATAAAATTCTAGTTGCCGAAACGTTAGAACTCCCGATTGCATATAATATGTGGGCGTTCAGAAACATGTTTCGACGTTTTAACCGCTCCCATCATTTGGCGTGGTTGTGAAAGAGCACGGAGGGCCCGTTCGTGAATTTCTTAGTAATAGGGGAAGCGGTAAAATGTGTATTCTGTTACTGAGTTAGCATTTTTTTTTATTTTTATTATAGCTCAGTGTTTCAGTGTAGTTAGGATTTTATTATGAAGTGATTTCCGCAAACGGTAAACGTAATCACGTTCGCTGAATGAACCTCTTTGGCAAAACTTTCGAATCTTGTTCGCGAATAAAGCAAATAAATTAATGACTTTTTGAAGGGTCAAGTTAACCGATCTTAGACGCGTAAGATTTTATAGGCGTTTATATTTTGTAAAAAGACAAGCCGATCGTCGAAAATGCGCAATTTATAGACACTATATATCGATTTCTAATCGTTTGAGGTGCTTTGATGCTAAACCAGAATAATCCAACGGAAAGAAATACTCGGGAACATCCACTTTAATGAGGTACGTAGAAATTCTTACAGCGTGCGTATACCAGTTTAACGCATTCCACGCGTAATCGAGATTTAAGAAAGCGTTTGAGGGTTAGTAACATTTAACACAATTAATAATAGACTGTCCTGTTTATTCTCTGCAGATTTAATCGCATCATTGCCGTTGTAGAATATGAGAATTTTCGGTTTCCTGAGGATATTTGCCTGTCGGGATTGACCAGACTATGTATACAAGAAGCGTCGCTTGTCGTCCTTTGGAAAGATAAATGAACAACAACATTCTAATTAGTATAATGGCTGAAGCTTTTGTCCTATTAGCTGTTTCATCACGTGGACACCACGCCCACTCTTTGTGCTGTGTTCTAGCCCATTGGGATGATGGCATTCTACATCGAAGGGATATGATCATTCAATTCATTATTTGGTGGACAGGATTGCTTTTAGTTACTATAACACTCATGTTTTTAGCCGTACAGACAGCAATTTTAATCTTGAAGGTAATTGCTACAGGAGTGAATAGCACTTCTGTTCGGAGATTGTATGCACTTTTTGTTTTTCTTTCAGATAGCTTTTCCACATAGCCACAATTATGGATTTGGCGTTTGAATGGTTTCTAACTAACTTGAACTTTTTTGCTCTACTTCAAGGACACTTTTTCGTTTGCTCACTAGTTAGCTAGTTTGAGGATTTTAAGCAATTTTTGTAGACTGTATTGCCTTTCCATGTTTATTCTAAAATTTATTCTCCCAGTTACACAAATGTAATCAGTAAACACACTCCTAATTACATTTTGCTATATAAATAGTGTACTTGTCAATACGTGGCATGATGGACCAATTCGTAGCCGTCATCACTTGGATAACTCGAAAAAAAGTTTGTTAAAATCGGAGTTACTAGTAATCTAATTTGGTGAGAGATCAATCTTATCTCTGAAGCAAGTACAAAGAGATGAAGCATTAATGAGGCGTATTAGAATTAGTCGTCACGTGCCCTCTTAAATGAGGGACGAGCCTTTTTGTATGGTGTATTTTAAGGATGGAGAAAAAAGGAACGTAAATTTTTTGTGCTTTTCGAAATCGTTACGTTTACGATTTGTGTAATTGGTTAAAAAGGAATTCATCATAAAATGTATTATGAATAAAGACATCTTAATTTGTATCTTTGCACTAATCTTACTCCAAATATTACTGTTAGTGCTATGAGAGAGAGAGAGAGAGAGAGAGAGAGAGAGAGAGAGAGAGAGAGAGAGAGAGAGAGAGAGAGAGAGAGAGAGAGAGATTTGGCGGTAGTTGAAACGGCGACTATTACGGAAATGTGTTCAGTGGATAAAAGTAATTTATTTACAGTTCCAAATTATGGTAATTATTCAGTTTCTTTGACTGTATAATTCATTATTTCTTTTGAGCATCTCATTAAAGAACAAAGCTTTCATTTCAATCACACATTTTGGGTGATTTAATATTCCTAGACAGTAACAATGAACGAACGATAGACTTTAATTTGATATTTACACACTGTAGAGCATAGGTTCCCAAACTTATTTATCCTACCGCCCCCTTTTCAGAAAAAAATTACTCAGCGGCCCCCTGGAAATTTACCTTCTTTAAGCGAACAAACAGAAAGATATAGTAAAAAATTTGCGTTTTTTATGTATCTATAAATCTACCTACGTCTTAAAACATAGTAAATAAAGATGTTGTAAATAAGACACCTTGAAGCTTAAAATTATAAAATTATTTATTAAAATCAACCATAGTAACATTCGCATTACACACAGAAAATTAAGATAACGAAGGATAATATGAAAATAAAAATTACGAATAACATTTAAAAATGATCCTAATGAGAAGGATGAAACTGGTGCGCTGCTATCAATGTATTAATCCTCGGCTCTATTTTTGTCAGCAGTATTCTTAAATCACCGCGATTCGCTATTTGCAGTCGGTTTCTTTTTTTTTGTTAACAAATTTGCGACCGCACTAAACCCACGTTCCACTAAATATGATGAAGGAAATGCAATTAAAAACTTTTGTATTATAGCCCATAATCCAGGATAAACTGTAGGTCTCTGCTTTTGCAGCCAGAATTGTTGGTAGCCATTTTTGAATTTAAATTTCAATTCTTCATTTGTTGTTACATCTATCAGTTCTTGTAATTTTGGAGATTCTCCTGGGTTTGTACTTGAAAAAGGATTCAGAACCAATTGGGTATGTTCACTTTTAAAATATCTTCAAATCGTTGATTGAAGTCAGAATGGAGAGCATCCAAGTGCTGACAATAGGTAAGTCTTCATCATATTTTTCTACTGTTAATAAATTTGGAATTCATCCGAGGGGAATTCATCCCCTCGTCCTAAATTTTGTTTGTACAGAAGAAGTTTTGCCACAAACGCAGAAATAACAGCTTTTGTTTTTATTAAATTCAGCTCATCGCCTTGAAGTTGTAGATTTGTTTCATTAAATTTGTTAAACAAGTCTGTCAAATAAGCTATGTCATTTTTGGAATCAACCAAGTTGGCTCGCAAAGCATCATCTTTGTCTAGAAACTCTAAAACTCTAGCACGGAGTTAAAGAGATTATAAAACCGATTCAAACAGGTATCTTTTGATAGCCAACGAACTTCTGTATGAAGCAGCAAGCGATTGAATTCTTCAGATTTTTGGCAACTAAATGTTGACGATGGATGACACAGTGTACAGCGAATGCATTCGGCACCGCCTTTTTTAAATATGCAAGAAACCCCCTGTAGCACCCTATCATCGCTGGAGCACCATCACTAGCAACTGACAAGATATTGCTCAGGGGTATTTCTTTTTCTTTTAAAAAACTCTTCCAATGCATGAAATATCGATTCTCCTTTAGTATCAGTTTTCAAATTTTTAGCAAATAATAATTCTTCGCAAATTTGTTCTTCTTTTATGAATCGCACGTATGTTAAAAGTAGGGCTTCATTTCTTGGCAAAGTTGACTCATCAAGTTGTATAGAGAACTGGGATGTTTTTAAATACTCACATAATGAGTCTTCAACATCTTTAGCCATTTAATCAATTCTTCTTTGAACTGTATTATTGCTCAAAGAAATTTTATTGATAATATCAGACACTGGCATTTGCAGCATAGTGCGATTACCTCACTTACAGCTGGTACAATTAGTTCTTCACCAATAGTATGCTGTTTTCCAATTTTAGCAAACAGTAACGAAATGTAAGAAGCACGCAACCCACCGCCGTCATCTTGTTTGGATGCTGTTGAAAAGAGTTTTACCAATGTCGGTTGTTTCAAACGTTTTTTTTTTAAGTGCTTGAAAATAAAATAAATCCTTATCTTTTTTATCAGCATGAACTTTTGTCAAATGTTCTCGTAGTCTTGAAGGTTTCATAGCTTCATTTGATAAAACTCTTTCGCAACTCAAACACATTGGTAATATATTGTTTGTAGGCGACTGAATAAAGCCATAGTTCAAATATTCAATACTATATTGTCTACATTTTTTCTTAGATTCGGCCATAATATTATCTGTAGAAAAAAAATTATATAATTAATATTTCTCTAGTCGGAACCAAAATTCTTTGCAATAGTTGTTATACTTATTAGAATAGTGTCCACGACATCAGTGGTTTTTGCGTAAGACGGCAAAAGACAAACAAACTAAAATGCTAATGAAACTAATAAACCGGGTTTTGTTCTTTGTTCAGCATTAGATATATTTATTTGATATTAAATTGTCAAATATCAAACTAAATTTATCAAGAAATAATTAATTTAAAAAAATACATTAATATGCAAATAAGAATTGGTTAATTCAATTTTCCGTTATTTATATAATTATTCCTTATTAACACACGCCTTATTTACCAATTAACACTGATGATTCAATAGATAGAAATAAATATTAATGGTTAACAGTTTTTTTTAATGATTTCACTCCTCTGATTTCATTAATAATGCAATAAAAAGATTTTATTATTAGTAAACACTAGAAGCCATAGAAACGTACAGTAGATATGTAAGAAAATGTATAAAAATACTCACATGTAAATTGCTGTTTTATTGAAACAACAATAATACAATTTGCTTTGTATGTGATCCGTAATCCGTAAATATCGAAGTTATCGAATATGAATTAAAATTTTTGAATTGAATACTATTACACTTGCACTATTGTTAACTGTTTGTCACACAACTCAAAAACAATCTAAACTAGATTTCATACATGAAATCTAGTTTAGATTTCATGTCTATAAATAGGATAAAATCTAGTTTAGATTTCATCCTATTTATAGTATCGTATTCTCAACAAGTCATTACACTCACATATTCTTGCTGATGTAAGCTGGACTCACCGACAATGCCCCACACGCTCGCCTACCTGTACTTGCTTGTTAAGACCTGTAGTAGATCGGTTATAACTTGCATTTTGTGTGTTTACCTGGAAAATAATGTTACACTATGTTACACAACAGGTGAAACATATACGAATAGTTTTTCTAAATCTTCTTATCTTCTCTTCCTTCTTTATGCTTTCACCGCCCCTTTATTTTTATTAAACGCTCCCCAAATGCACCCGAGGCTACTATCACCCCCCCGATTGTTCCACTTCCCCCTAGGGGGCGGTATCGCCCACTTTGGGAACTAGTGCTGTAGAGGGCAGTAGATATCTACGTACCTCTTGAATTAAATTATCACCCCCTTGCACTCACTCACTTGACTTTGATACGATAAGAAATTTATAAACTAGATTGAATTTTCTTTGTGAGATACTGTTTCGGTAGATTAAATTTACACTTACTCGACTGTAACATATTAGACTTTATCCTACTCACTAAGAATACGTAATACGCACAGAACACTTCAGACTTGAGTATGCCATTCCATCTTCGTAGAGCGATAACAGCAAAAGGCTGAACGGTTGCATAGCACTACTACTTTCTATTTTTTTTTTTTTTTTTGTTCTCATTTTAGCGACGAGGCCATAGGGACTCCGTCCTAGATTCTAGGACCTCTTGTGTTATTGGAAGCAATTGAGGTTAGGTTGATATTCCAGTGAGGGCTCCTTACCGAACGTTGGTTACAATTGCATCGGAATTTTTTTCCTTTCATTCTTTTTGCAACTGAAATACACTGACTTTGGCCGCTTATCAAATGTATAAAGTTTCTTATGCGGAAGATCATGTTGTGTGCAGTCCATTTGCTCTCTTATTAGCTGTATTCGAAAGTATAATTAGCGATACAAGGGGCGTTCAATAAATTATCTACCTACCTAATGAAGGAAATGAGATAGAGGCAAAAAATCTGGTGTTCTGTTTTTTCAATGTAACTCCTCTGAACTTTAATACACTTGTTCCATTTTGTTGGCAATGAGGAAATACCAGACAAATATTCTTTGTCCTGTCCATCAAAGAACGCAGAAACAGTAGACTTCAGTTCATTATCATCAGCAAAGTTACGTCCACGTACGTTTTTCTTGAGGTGTCGAAACAGGTTTGGTCTGTAAGATCCGTTCTGTAAGCTGGATGGGCAAGTTCGGTAAAGTCAGTCTCTCAAAGCAGCAGCAAAAGCACGTGTCCTGTGCGTTGTCGTGAAGAAGCAGCTCACCTCTGGACAGTTTTCCACAGTATTTTTCCTTTGACATGCCTTAGGTTGTACAGTATGGATGCATATGACTCCCCAGTGACTGTCTGCTTGTGTTCCACGTAGTGAATGTACAAAATTCCCTCAGCATTCCAAAAAAAAAAAAAAAAAGGAAAAAAAAAATGATGGCCATAATCTTGCTTGCTCCCTCTGATATGTCACATTCCCTAGAGATTTGGGACATCTTTAAACGTCTGTCATTCAGCACAAGGGTTTTTACAGCTTGGCACATTTCTGGAGTGGTCGTTATCACATGCCTTCCTACACATGGATCATCTTCGATGGACTCTCTACCCCACTTGAATTGTTTTGACTTAGAATTTCACTTGGTACGCTGATGGTGCACTGTTCCATACACAGTCACCATCCTTTCACGAATGGTCTTTGGTGAGAAATTTGATGACTGAACGATGCTCCAATTTCAGCAAATTCATAATTTGCTACAGGTGTCTTCCTTCTTTCTGTTACAGCAGCGTAACCTAAAAACATAGTCGGATCAAAATTAGTATGATTCAAGTTGAGATATGCAGGGACATGATAAATCATGAATCATTGAAATATAACTATAGGATGTACCTTAGGTAGATAATTTATTGAACGCCCGTCGTACTTAAAGAGTGAATGACATGTTATAAGCCGACCGGGCTAGCCGAGTGGGTAAAGTACCTGCCCGGCAACCCAAAGGTCGCGGGTTCGATTCCAGCCTCGGGCTTGGATCAAAGTACTGCAAAAACCTTGGGAGGTGCAATATGGCCACAGAAGCCGATGCGCCAACAACTACCAAATCAAAAAAAAAAAAAAAAAACATGTTATAATAAACTCGACTTACTCGGTGTCGAGTTTATTATAACATGGAACTGTTAGGGTTGCGTTGAGTTTTTTTTTTTTTTTATCACGCAAATTCATTCATTTAGTTGCGTACTTGATTTTGAATGGCTGTCAGCGTAAATGAAGATTTGCTGCATTAATACTTAAACCATTAAGTATTGATGCGGTAATTGCGGAAGGATACACTGAACTGTGAAGACACGTGCTAGCCACGTGTTTCACTTTTTAAAATAAAAATAGCTGGCTACGAAACAACCAATTAAAAATGTTTAGCAATGGAATTCTGCCAAATACTTTGATATTGTAAGGTGTCAGTCTTACAAATATGGATATTTAGTGGTTATGGGAAATTTTTGTAATTTGGGAAAATTTTAATCTTTGATATGGAAAGGAATTTTTGACATTTAAGAGACGAATACATGGCAAAAATACTAGATTTAGAAAATAAGCGATTACAGATGTGCAAACTGAATAGCAGTCAAATGGAAGAAAAAGTAACAGATAAATGTAGATCCCTGAGAGAAAAAGGGGTAAACTGTGAGTAAACAAAGAACAGCCGCCCATGCTAGGGAAGGAGTGGTCATTAGTGAACGAGCGGAAAAGGGTTACTGGAAACAGAACAATAGGTCGGTGAAATGCAGGTGATTAAGACGCGTCTGATCTATGCGGCATCTGGACATAAGTCCCGATGGGCTAGCGTTTGGGTCGAAAAAAGACCAGGTCACTGTGGCGGCTTTTTGGTAAGTTGTCAACATTTTCGCAAATGTGAAAAGACGAAAATGGCTATCCTGGGAGACGACGGCAGACATGAAAGGATTGTGTTACCCTGAGAACTAAACAAGGAAATTACGGAACAAGGCTTGGTTTGCACACGGAGCAAAATAGTTATGGTAAATTCTTTAGCGAATAGAAAAGTCGGACGATTAGGTGACTTCCTGGGATTGGTAGAGAGGATGGGGAAGGAGGTTCAAACGGTGGGGAAAAAGTTGGGGTTGTCAGGGTGAGGACACAGTGTGAGAAAGGAGAGAAGTGGCAAGAGTAAGAGGGAGTGTGGCTAAAGGGGTGATGGCAGAGACAGAGTGAGAAAAGTAAGTCGGGCAGTGCAGAAATGTAGGGAGTGCCAAAAAAAGGGCCCTAGACAGAAAGGGAAAACTAGTTGAGTAGAAAAGTAACAGGAAGGCTAAGGATGATAAGCAAAGGGTTATGAAAGACAGTTAAGTGAACCAGGAAAGGTAACTACCTCTTGGAGAAAGATGCATCTGAATGATCCGTAGTAAAGGAGTTGTGTATTCAAAGCAGGAGAAGGGACGCCAGACCCATGCAGCAAAGAGTTCCGGAAAATCATCTGAAGCAGATTCAGGAGAAAACAGATGAATGAAAGCCTTAGAAGATAGCTTGGAGAGCCTAAGATGGAAGCCTGAAACCTCCCTGGAAAAGAAAAAGATAGAAGTAGGTGAGCAATACCGTATTTCCCCATGTATAAGACGCACCTTTTTTCGAAAAATTTGGGGTCTAAAAACTGGGTGCGTCTTATACAGTGGTTGTAGATTTTTTTTACTTGCATTTCCCGCTTTTTCGCACTTGTTGTCTTTGCGCTCATTGTTTCTCACTCGTTACCGATATATTAGGTTACGTTCTGCCCAGAAATGGCTCAGAAAAGATTTTTGTACAGTGCTGAATTCAAGTTAAAAGTGATCCAGTTTGCAAAAGTGAATGGAAATCGTGCTGCTGAACTTAAGTTTGGTCCTCCTCCAACTGAGAAAACAATTCGAGACTGGCTACGGGAAGAAGAACCCCCTACTGAAAACGCCACGGCAGAAGCAGGCCATGAGAGTCAAGTCAGCAAAATGGCCTGATTTAGAGAGGGAATTGAAGATATGGATTGAGGAGCAAAGGGCAATTGTAATTCCTGTGTCCACAAAGATGGTTCAGCATGAGGCAAGAAGAATTGCTGATGAAAAATAAGTTACTGATTTCAAAGGAGGACACAATTGGTGCTTCAGGTTCATGAAACGGAATGGACTGAGCATGCGTACACGCACCACACTTGCCCAAAAGATGCCTTAAAGCTATGAGCAGAATGTCCTTGAATTTCATCGTTTTGTCATTCAATGTCGGAAGACACATCAGTTTGAGTTGGGACAGATTGCAAATATGGACAAAGTCCCCCTTCAATTTGATGTCCCAAGTAACAGAACTGTTGATAAGAAGGGGGTGAAAACTAACTGTGAAGACAAGTGGACATGAAAAGAGGACTTTATACAGTTGTTCTAGCTTGTTGTGCCGACGGAACCAAGCTGCCTCCTAAGCTGATTTTCAAACGCAAAACAATGCCAAAAGAAGACATTCCTCGAGGAGTGATTGTCCACATTCATGACAAGGGTTGGATGGATCAGGACGGGATGAAGATCTGATTTAAGAAAGTTTGGAGCAGGAGACCAGGTGGGCTCTTACGCAAACCTGCCCTATTGATGCTTGATCAGTTCAGGGCACACATAACAAAAAATACAAAGAAGATTGCTGCAGAGCAAAAAACAAAACTTGCCGTCATACCTTCACATCCCAGCTCCAACCACTTGATGTCAGCATTAACAAACCCTTCAAAGCTGACATGAGAGACGAATGGAGCCAATGGATGAAGTCTTCTGGGGACAATTTGACACCAGCAGGAAGAGTGAAGAAACCAACTATAGGAGAAGTTTGTACCTGGGTGAAAAGATCCTGGGATAATATCAAGATTGAGATCGTTGTCAAGTCATTTAAGAAGTGTGGCATTTCAAATGCAATAGATAGAACTGAGGACGAGGCAATATATGAAGACAGGGATTCGTCATCAGACACAGATGAGGACAAGCTAATGGATGGCAGTTTTGACAGTGATGAGTTGTATGAATTTTAAGATGAATAAAACTTGAGTTTAGAGGGGAACAGGTATCCTGTGTGTTATCAGACACTCAGCCTAAAACACTGATGGATCCAATATCTCTCTATTACAGAAGATTTAGGAGAAGTCCGGTTGGCCTGCCTCCCTAAAATCCACTCATGCACACCTTCTCGATGGTAAGCCCTGTTACGTCACTTAGGTGGCAACGAACGTGTAGAGTGGTTCTCTTCAAGACGCCTGGTCAGCGTGAAGAGGAAAAGACCAAACCCTCCAGCAATGAGAGCACAACAATACAAATGGCCCTCAGTCCCCAGCAGCTTTCACTCTCCCTCTTACGGCAGCGAGAGGATCAGAGTGGAAGCAGAGGGTCCTAAGAATCTCTGGGTACGACCAGGCTGCCATGCACGGAAATTGAACTTGGCCTGTTATAACGTACGATCACTCATCGGTGAAGACAGGATATTAGAGCTGGAAAAGGAATTAGAAAATGTGAATTGGAATATCATTGGTTTGGCTGAAACAAGAAGAAGAAATGAATCACTTATAAGTTTATCAAGTGGAAATCTGCTGTACACCAATGGAAACAGTGAAAGGAGTGAAGGTGGAGTTGGGTTTCTGGTCCATAAAGATTTTAAAAACAACATTTTGGAATTCAAAAGTACATCACCAAGGGTGTCAAGACTAATACTCAAGATTTCTAAGAGGTACAAGCTAAAGATTATAATGATTTATGCACCAACGTCGAGCCATGATGATGATGAAGAGGTTGAAGAAATGTACACTGAAATTGAGAGTCTTCTAGATGAGCAGAAAACCCACTACACTATTATTATGGGGGACTTCAATGCTAAGGTTGGAAAAAGGCAAAACAGTGCAGAAAGAGGAACTATAGGAAATTTTGGAATTGGTGAAAGAAATAAAAGAGGTGAAAGACTTGTGGAATTTGCAGAATCTCAAGGAATGTCAGTAATGAACACTTTTTTCAAGAAAAGGGTGAACAGAAAGTGGACATGGAAGAGTCCAAATGGATTAACAACTAATGAAATCGACTTCATCCTCACTAACAGAAGATATATTGTGACTGATGTTACCGTCCTGAATAAGGTAAATGTTGGAAGTGATCACAGAATGGCAAGATGTACACTTGATATAGATGTAGGAAAGGAAAGGAAAAAACTGACTCGAGTAAATAATACAAAGGTCTTTGAGATAACAGAAGAGGAGAAAAAGCAGTATGTACTGGAACTTAAGAACAAGTATGAGCTTCTGCAGACTGCTGAGGACCAAGATATCGACGAGGAATATTACAACTTTTTGAAAGTGATAAAGCCCAAGAAACCTATAGGGAAACAGAAATCCAAAGAAGAAAAAATTAGTCAAGAAACACTTGTCATGATGAACCAAAGACGACAAATGAAGAGCAAGAAAAACACTGACAGGGAGAAAATTGAGTATACTGAGTTATGCAAAGCCATTAGAAAGAGACTCAGAGAGGACATAAGAAGATTTAACACAAGAAAAGTAGAACAAGCATTAAGGGAAAACAAAGGATTTAAATCAGCAGCCATGAGCAGTAATACAGAAAGACAAATGATACTGAAACTGAAGAATAGCGATGGTGTACTTATAAACAGCAGAGAAGGCATAATTCAAATAGCAGAAGACTACTATAGAGAATTATACAAGGAGCGAGGGAATGATACCAGCAGTGGGGAAGATGGATTGCAAAGTAGCAACACATACGACATACCCGATATTCTTCCTGACGAGGTAGAACATGCATTGAAGAAAATGAAGAATCGGAAAGCCCCGGGGGAAGATGAAGTTACTGTAGAGTTGTTAAAATTGGGAGGAAGAGACATAACACAAAAACTGGCAAGGCTCTTCACAAAGTGCATTAGAAAAGGTGAGATGCCTAAGCAGTGGAATAATGCAATCATAGTTTTGCTGCATAAGAAAGGAGATAAATCAGAAATTGGAAATTATAGACCAATTAGCTTGTTATCCCATATCTACAAGTTGTTCACAAGGGTCATTACTAACAGATTAGAAAGAATACTTGATGAGAATCAACCGAAAGAGCAAGCTGGCTTTAGGACAGGATTCTCAACTATGGATCACCTTCACGTAATATCACAGCTAATGGAGAAAGCAAATGAATATAAAACACCATTATGCCTGGCATTTGTGGATTATGAAAAGGCATTTGACTCCATACAGCATAAGGCAATGTTTCGGGCACTGGAAAGACAAGGCATAGATACTCCATATATTATGATTTTGAAGAAAATATATGAGAGTGCTACATCCTTTATTAGACTAGACAAAGACAGTAGCAAATTTAAAATCGAGAAAGGAGTTCGACAAGGAGACACAATATCTCCGAAGCTGTTTACTGCTGCCCTTGAGGAAGCTTTCAGAAGATTAGACTGGTCGCAGAAAGGAGTCAATGTGAACGGAGAGTACCTAAACCATTTACGATTTGCAGATGACATTGTGGTCATAAGCCACGATCCCAAAGAATTAGAGGAAAATCTTAATCAGTTATGCACAGTTAGTAAGGATTTTGGACTAAAGATGAATATGGCTAAAACAAAAGTAATGATGAACAAGTATGCCACGGAAAGGGAAATAATGATTGAAGGAGCAATAATTGAAAAGGTGGAGTCATATACTTATCTGGGACAAGTTATTAGCTGTAATAATGATAAATGGCTGGAAGTCAAGAGAAGAATAAATTTTGGATGGATAGCATTCAGGAAATATAGTCACATACTGAAGAGCAATATCCCAGTGTGTCTGAAACGTAAAATAATGAATCAATGTATACTCCCCACCATGACTTATGGAAGTGAAACTTGGGCACTCACCAAAAGAATGGAAGAGAAGCTAAGAACTACACAGCGAAGAATGGAATGAATTATATTGGGAATCAGACTGTTAGATAAGAAGAGAAACACATGGATTAGGCAGCAAACTCAAGTAAAGGACATTCTTATCAAAACTAAAGAACTAAAATGGTCTTGGGCAGGACACATAGCTCGAAGACATGATGACAGATGGACTAAGAAAATAACAGAATGGTACCCAAGAGGAGCTAGAAGAAAACCTGGAAGACAAAGGCGGAGATGGATAGATGAAATTCATGAGTTTTTGAGTAGTAAATGGATGGCCACTGCTCAAAACAGAAGGAACTGGAAAGTTGCTGGAGAGGCCTTCATCCTGCAGTGGATTGAAAATGGATGATGATGATGAAAACTTGAGTTAAATAACTTTATGTAATACATTTTTTTTTTTTTTTTTTCAAATTTCGGGTCCCAAAATTAAGGTGCGTCTTATACTTGGGGAAATACGGTATATTAAGTACACTAAGTTAGCAAGGACTGTTAGTGAAATAGTATAGTAATTAAAGAAAAGGGAGTAGCACTAGAGAGTAAAGTGAAAGATAAATTATCTCTGAGGTAGATATAATAACAGAATTTACTATGTTAAAAAGGGTTAGTGTATAATGCAAGGGAAACTAAGGAATGAGTAATAGATGAAATTGATATACATTGTAAATAGATATACGTAATGTGTTAGAAGGGTAGTAAAGCTTATAAAGAAGGATTCTGAATATGTTTTAAAGTTATAGATAATTAAGTTACATGAGCAACTCTAAATATAGTGTTTTAATTGATGAAGATTTGTTGGTTTATCTGAATGACTAATAACAAGTTGAGACTTTAGGATTCTGAAGATTGGTTAACAAGTATATTGTAACAGTGTGGTGAGAACACAGAGCTGAATGATGAATGTAGCATATTTGAATTGTTAATACTGTATATGGAACAGAATTGTATCCAGTAGTAAATAAAATAAGTATAGTGAATGTACAAGTGTTAGAAGTTAGTTAGGGCAAAAAGAATGAATCAGGTGTTTTCATATAATGGTCAACTCAGATTAGCTAGTGAATGGAAACTGTAATTAGAATAATATATGCAAGGTATCTCTGAGTCGACTTTGTATATTAGGACTGTATGCTTTTTAATTCAATTGTATATTATGTTGTATATGTGTATGTAATAAATTTCATGTTTTGTTTTCACTTTGAGTCCTGTTATTCTAAGTAACATGCGCCTTGCTTGCCTGGTTAAGAATTTGCTCTCACACAGTTTAGCGAGAGAATCCTGGTCACTGATTAAGGGGAATCAAGGCGCCTCCGTAGCCAAGTGGGCAGGAGCGGCAGTGCGTAGCGCACGCTTCTTGATTAGACCGGGATTCGAGCCCGTGACCACCAAATACGGAGGATGGGGAAAGGTCAGGGAATGACCACCGCATATCCCCGGAGCAATATGGCCTTAGTTGCTAATGCTCCTAAAAAAAAAAAAAAAAAAAAAAAACCAAATAAATAAATAAATAAAAGGGGAATCAAAAGAAATTACCCTCGATCTTGAGAATCTTCTGTGATATATTCAGAGTATAGCAGTCAGGTGGCAAAAGGAGGGACCTTGTAGGTGTGAGGGCACCTAAGAAAAATCTAAATAAATATAAATAAGGGTAGTAATCGTGTGTGAGAAGAAATATATAAAAAGGAAAATAAATAGTATTTAAAAAATCCTCCCTCCCCCACAATATGATGTTGAATATGCGATATATTAAAATATTTGGAAGAATTCTATTGTTTAATATTTTTAATTGGTTATTGTCTTGTCTATTTGTCTTGCTTTCTTGAACCTCCTGATAATTTAAAAAAAAAAAAAAAAAAAATCCACTCCACATCGTTTTAAGTTAGTATTACTGAATTTGTAAAACAATTTGTAGTTGTCTTTAAAGGTGATTTTACTGTTTTCTGCAATTTAGCAATTCTTGAACAGCGCCGCTAGTTTTCCTTCGTACGATTTCACGGATCATTTTCGGTTTATTTCTTTTATAGTATTATAAGTGCAAAAGGGTCATTATTTGCTGTAATATTCTTCCAAGAATTTGTATACTCTTCGCGATCATTTTTACTCTGCATTTTTATTACTCTCTTAACTCCTTGGTGTCCTTTTCACTCCTATTTATTGTGACGTTTGTTTACGTATCCATTTATCCGAGATACTTTCTTGGAAATGGGAAAACACAGACCGTGGTTAGCTCTTACTTTCTTGCAATGTTAAAAGATATTTTCTGTGCTCTGTCGCCTTTCTAGAACTTGTTTTCATTTTAATACAGGCTGATATTTTGCTGATGTTTCTCATTCTAGTTGAGTTCTGGGAAGGATGTAGACGTCTTGTTCCAATTTATTAAACATCTACTGTATGGATAGTAGGATTAATTGTTTTCAGTAAAGGTATCATAGCTTAGATTGTGATGGATAGCCCAACATTCTCTTTAACATTTTTATTTGTTGTGTGTGCGTAGAGGGTAGTCAGACGACGAAGTTAATGACAATAAGAAAAGGTGTCATGTTTCCATGGAAATTCGAATCTCATTTTCGTTGGAAACAAAGAAAAGTAAACGTTATCTTCAGATGTTTTTAAACAAAAAGGGAAGAAGAAGAAAAATGTTTCTCCTCCTCTGAACAAACGCTACACTCAAGAAAGAAAATTCCACATCTTGATCGTGACTGGGCAACTGTATTTCTAAGAAATAGATAGTTTAGTATGCGAAACTCCGTCAGTTATTTACGATCAATATCTAGCACATACTATCGGAGTGCGGACGAGGGAATAAATCTACATCAGGAAGCAAGGAGTTCACCTCAGCCATCGACTCGGAGCAGGGCCATTTATGGGTTGAAAAATGAGAGCGGACGTTGTTATTCATTTCGTATTGTGCTGATACAAGGAGTTGGGATGAGATCTTTCTGTCGACAGTCCCTGTCCGCCAGGTACTGTTCGAAAAGCGAATTTTTTCTTTTTTGTTTTTTTATGTGGAAAGAGAAGGTGACATCTAGGTTTGCAGCCTGTGTTAGGTTTTTGTGAGTGGTCGTAATAACATGTAAAATAAATGAACATAAGTCTTAAGCTCAGGTATAGTCTAAATTAATTTTAAGATAGCTTTTGGGGTTTGTATTGCTGCAAGCCCCATACACCACAAGAATTGCATATACATGTATCGACTTGTTGTACATGTACAGTTGTTTGCTAATTGATAACAAATAACGAAGTCTTAACTGTGTTAAAAGCTTCTGGAAGAATAGTAGTTAATGTCGTACGTCATCTTTGTACAGTGTTCTGATTCGAGTTCCATTGCTGACGAGAATCTTATTGGATGCCTGTTCATAAGAGCCTGAGGACACCCCCCCCCCCCTCAGTCATTCTGCAAACAAACATTAGGTATTTGAGACATTAGAATGAAGGGGGAGGGGAGGTTAGAATTTCTGACTTGCAGCACAAAATAACCTTTCTTTCCAAATCTTGTCTCATGAATAGTCTAGTCATTGTCCATTTTAGTATTAGTAAGACCAAGTGGCGCAAGGAAGTGGATTTCTTCTGAATCAGCCAAAAATAAAGATAAAACAAAATATTCACTCTATTCCCATCCCCGATTGCAAACCATCAACAAACTAACTCCGACTAAACCTCTTTCTTTTTTATATATATAAATGCACAACGAGAACGTTTTCCCCCATTCTTCTGTCTTTTATTTATCTATTATTATATAGATAATTTTTTCCCCATCTTTTTTTTTCTCTTCATATTTTTATTTTATTTTATTTTATTTATTATTATTTTTTTCCCCTTTCTTCCTCTTCCCTTTTTTTCTTTTCCAAAAATTTTATTTATTTATTTTTTTTTTTTCCTCTGGAGTGGGCCCTTGGAGGAATCTGGCCCACCTTCCCGTAGTGTGGACGAGTACCCAGAATCATCTGTCCAAGTGACTGATGCTTCTGGGTAGCCAAGTGGCCAGACACAACAACAGAACAACTTGTCATGTCTTTTTCAAAACACTGAAATCTTTGTTCCTGCTGCGAGTATATTCCACTGCTGTAACCTGGAACCTAATAGTTCAGCTTGTTCTTTCCGCAAATTTAAGTCTCGAACCAAATCATTTAACTCATCTTGTTTGAGTAAATTAACCTCGCTACCTGAACTTACTGGCTGATAGTTGACATCTTGTGAAGTGGTAGGAGGGCCGCACCCTCCTACTCTCGAGGGGCTGTTTATGTTTGGAGGATAGAGTTATAACCATGAGAACAAGTCACGATCAGTTTATACTTGAAAAACCTTGGCACAATCTACAAAAATCCTCACCAAAAACGCTAAGTGTGCTTTCTTCAAATTTGTAAATTGTTGCATCTGAATTTGAACCTAAGAACCATAGGTTCTTAGGTTCAAATTCAGAGGTCTGATTATGCTTATTACAAGAAAACAGAGGCCAGAATCGATTGCTAAAATTAAGAGAATCGGCTTATATCTGTTAAAATAAATCAGTATGCCATACATTACTGGCTAGATTATGCGAAATTGACATATTTTGGTAAAACATAACTCCCTCTATATTTAATAACTGTGACGTGATGTGAAACTATCATGGTCATTTTCGAAATCTACGCATAAAATTGGTTAAAAACAGCATTTAAGTTCTTGGAAGTAAATTGATCAAGATATAAAACTTTTTATATCTCGATCATGGGCTTGCCGTCGTACCGTGTCGTGTCGTCTTGGGAAGGAAAGATGTGCTCTGTTTCCCACTGCGAGCTTTGTTTCAGGATTGTAGTGGCGGATCGTCGGCTCATCTTCAGTGATATTCCTGCTTAAAATCCTTTTTTTTTTTTGCGGTGTTTTTGAGTCGAACACGTTAGCTGTAACCTGTCTTTATTAAGGAGTCATTAAGGAGGGGCACATATTACTGCTGAATGTTCTTTTAAAACGCTTTGTTTGCTCCCATAATTAATACTCAAGGCCTCTGCAAGTTTTCTGACTGTAATTCGGCTGTCTTTAAGAACAGTAGATGCTGTACTACCAGTAGTCACATCAGTTATTTCATTTATTGACGTTCATGTACGACTTGGAACAGGATCTGTTCTGTGTTGGTTCTTTTATCTTTGAACCGCTTATACATACCGGCTAAATGCTGTGGATCTGGGCATTTCAGGTTCCCCACACACTTGCAAAAGTTCTGTTTGTGTTGATGTTTTGTTCAGCGGTGCACAGAATTTCATATTGGCTTTTCCTTGTGGATATGCTCTGGGGTTTATGTCAATTTTTAAATTATTGCGAACTGCAGAGACAATGTTAGAGATGATTTTCTGTTAGGTTTAACGTGTATATAGTTTTCATTAATAAATACACTGCATTTTGTGTAGTAAAATTAATCTATTTTCTCTCTAATCACCTTTCATATTAATTGGCTTCAGAAATATCTGCTCGTGCTCCATATATAGGGTGTTTCAAAAGTGATGGTCAATAATTTAAAGGTGAACTGTACAGACTACAATATGCAAAAAAAGCCTAGTAAACATGTGTCCTTCAAGTGAATCGTTTTCGAGATATTGCACATTGCTAGTTGGCATCCACCACTGACAAGATGAACTGTACAGAGTTGGGATCCACCACTGACTTGTTTGTTTAGGTTAAGTTATGCTCATTCTCTCCCTTTCCCCTCTCTCAATGCTCTGACATGTAGCAGGAATACTAGTACTTTTCAAAGGATAGTCAACATGAAAAGAGGTTACAGCAACGAAGAGTATGCGGACATGCACTTCATGTATGGTAAAGCCAACGGCAGTGCACTCGAGGCTGCACGTTTGTACCAAGAAGCATTTTCCCGCTGAAGGCAGCCCAACAGGTGCACATTCATCAGGGTACATCAACGCCTTAGAGAACATGGGCACTTTGCACATGGAGTACGAGCAGGTAGGCCCAGAAGCATAACACCTGATGTTGAGGAAAGGGTGTTAGAAAGAACAAAGTATTTTTTTTCCCCAAAGTATTTTATTAAAGTTTTGCGGGCTCCAGGGTTTCCCATATCCGCCTGTTATCAATGACTATCCCTCATTCAATACATACAGTTTGGTGTGATTTACTCTTTTCTTCTTTATATTTTCATACCTGTAAACTTTTCTCATACATAGTGACCTTTGCCGGCCTAACCATTTCTGTGTTTCCATTACAGACAAACTTATTGTGTATGATTTGGTCTTTTCATTGTTCTCTAACTGCCCCATACTATGTTTTTTTTTCCATAATAAGACTACGATGAAGTAAACACATATATAGTAAAGTTACTGATGAAGAGCAACCCTCCTTGTCGAAATTCCTGGATTTTGTTTTGTTAGAAAGGACATGTGTTGACATGTGGACATGAAAGAACGTGTACTGAGTCATAGCAGTGTGTGGCGAATTTTACATCGCCAATTACTGTGCCCCTACTATATCCAGCGTGTACCAAGTCTCAGCAATACAGACTATCCTCCCAGGGTGAACTTCTGCCAGTGGATGCAACAACAGTGTGTCCTGAACCCCCAATTTTTAAACAACATTTTGTTCACTGACGAAGCTGGGTTTTCTCGTGATGGTATTTTTAATTTTCATAACTGTCACGTTTGGTCCGACGAAAATCCTAATGCAATTCACGAGTCACGACATCAGCAACGTTTCTCGTTGTATGTCTGGCAGGACTACTAGGAGACCGTCTAACTGGACCACACTTTCTGCCAAACAGGCTAACAGGAGAGCTGTACCTTCAGTTCCTGCAGAATGTTCTTCCAAACTTCCTTGATGACGATAATGTTCCACTTCAGCAACGCCAGAACATACGGTTTATGCATGATGGTGCACTGGCACATTTTGCTCGAGTTGTGACTCAGTATATAACTAGAAGGTATGGTCAACGATGTATAGGTAGAGATGGGCCTGTTATGTGGCTTCCCAGATCACCAGACTTAAATCTTATGGATTTTTGTATCTGGTGTCATGTAAAAAGCTTGGTGTACACTTCTGACATCAACCCGATGCTGCAATTCCTCTACTGTGTTAAAGGAGCCTTTCAGCAAATCAGAAATGACCCAGGAATGCTTGGGTCATTTCTGATTTGTAGTCTCCTCTGCCTCAATGCAGAGGAGACTACAAAGATGCGTACGGATGCAAGGACAGCATTTTGAACACCCTTTGTAACATCTGTAAATCCTGTGGTGTTGAAACCAAAAATTAAAAATGTATTATCTTATGTTTAATAAAACCACCCTTAGCAAAGGATTCATAGTTTTTTGCTAAACTAGTGCTCCCATAGTCAGTGGCGGAACTTAACAGGAAATGTGCATTATCTCGATTTGCGGCCCGATGTTCACTGGGACTTTTTTGCTTATTTTAGTTTGTACTTTTCACCTTTAAATTATTGACCATCATTTTTGAAACACCCTGTATAATACAAATTTAATACAGAATCCACCATGGAAAAAAAAAGAAACTTGTGTATAAATTAAAACTTTCATTGTATTTTTATCATATTCTTGATATGACAAAAATATTAAATATAAAGTCTTTCTGTCGTATGGCTGAAGCTTTTGCTATGATTTTACTTAAATAAAGAACATTATTTTTTAAAAATCAATTAATTTATGTGTCATCAAATAAATTGGAAAAATCTATCCATCCATATACCCTAATATTACCTGTGTTTTCTAACGTGTACAAAACTGTAGGGTGGGGGAGAAAGATTGACACTACCACCAATAAAAACTTTGTTTTATTAAATACAGATTTGTATATATTCCAAATCTGTTACAGAGCCAGTACGAGATCTTGATAGCTGAGCAGCCGTCAGTCTGAAGGCTGGAAGAGGCGCAAAGGTAAAAAAAAAAACAAAAAAAAAAAAACAATAAAATAATGGTGCAGTGATTATATGATATACTTAATTAAGGTATGAACATACTTCTGAATAGCTTTGCCTTGGTCGCAGAAATACCTTTGTATTGACTAATCTGTTATCAGTCCATCCTTCTAATTGAATGATGATATATTCTAAGTCTGAAACTGTTTCAAATCTCTTCCCTTTATCGTTTGCGTTAACGTTCACCCTTTGTACTGCATTGAAATGTCTTTTAGAAACAAATTAAAACAATAAACGTTTACCAAGATATTTGCTGCAAAATATGTGTTTATCGTTTAGTGTTTTCTGTTGTAAAAGGAAGAAATATTATTTTTAAACCTTTTTTTTTTTTGTTGTTGTTGTTTCATTGACGTATATCACTGTAGTCTGAGGGAAAGTGCCCAACTATGTATCATGTCTTAGGAATACTAGTTGTACATTAGTAGCTTTGATATTTATTCACTCAGATTTTATTTATTATCCATAAGATCAGGATTCAGATCTTATGGATAATAAATAAAATTAATATACAATTACTTTTTAATTTCCAAATCACTTAAACTACCATTTTCATGTGATTGTACATTGCTAGAGATCAAAGAGCAAACTTATCGTTAGCATACGTCCAAAATAGAAATTTTCCAGTGCAGGGTTCTAATGGATAGATGATATGGAGTGAGCCCATGAAATGAATTAAATTTTTGTTTGTGCATCATGGTAAATATCAGGTCCCTTACATACTTTAATTTTTAAGTAAATGTGAACACTTTCATCCATATTTTCTTATCTTCCATTATCAAATAATAAATAATACACACTTTCATCGTTGACTGCATTTGAAAATCGACACTAAGTGGTACTTATTGATAAATCAATTTTAAGTTCAAAATCAAAATAGCTCTCTGTTTTGTTTTCCATTTACCAGCACTTCATTCAGCCGAGGTACTCAATCGATTATCCATCGAATTTTCTTGGCATATAGTGAAGCGCTGATCACTGCCTAACAGATGACTTAATGAAACAGAGCCCAGCTGATTTTGTTTATAACGAAGTCGAGTCGATGTGTTCCAGTTTGATACTAAATTGGATGTATTGGGAAAGAATGTTATTGAGAGTTGATTGAAATTATTCATTTGTACGAGAGGCGTTTTAAAAGTTCGTGGGTTGAGTATGAAAGGGTAGTGTCACTTAAAAATTTCTTTATTAATAAAGAATACTTCAAATAGTAAACCACCAAGTTTCATGCAATATCAATAACGCTTTTTTACAGTTTCTGAAATCAATAAAGTTGTGTACATGAGGAAAGATAGACAAAATCAGTCACCGTGCAGTCATCCGATATTTGGAAAAAAAGGGAATTGTCTAACGCCAAAGACAATTCAGGAGGATATGGTTACAATATTTAGGGCGAATGCTCTTTCCTATTCCATGCTTAAGTACTTAGCAGTATAATTTAAACGAGTGAGGTAGAGCCTTGAATTCAAGATGATCCCTGTGGATTGTCAGTTTTTTTTTTTTCCCTTTTAGTTTGTTTATATTATGTGTGTGTATATATGTATTTTATTTTATTTATTTATTATTATTTTTTTTTTGCTGGCTCTCAGGTGTGGGCAGCCTGGGAGTGGGATTGCTGGCATCCACCGGTATAGCACTACTTCCGCTGGGTGCGGGATTTTTGTGCATGAGGCACTTAAAATAGAAGACCAGGCCCAGCACCAAGTGAATATGGGCGGCCATTAGGGTCTATTCGCCAACGGGGAGCGGCTGTGCAGGTGACAGCTTCTCCCTGATGGCGAAGAGACCTTCCATACAGGTCTGTTTTGCAGAGGTTCTGCACAAAGTCAGCTTTATCAGGTGGAGATAGACGGAAGTCTAGGTGCCACCTTAGACAATAATAATAATGTGGATTGTCAGTTCCTATGTATATCTCAACGTATTTAATAACTTTGATATTTCTTATATCTTGAGAATGTATAAAATTGTATGTTTAAATAAGTAATAAAAAAAAATGAAAATGTGTTACCTGTAGACAGTACGTCTTCCATTGAGACTGGCCCACCTTCCCATGGTGTGGACGAGTACCCAGAATCATCTGTCCAGGTGACTGATGCCTCTGGGTAGCCAAGCGGCCAGACACAACAACAGACCACACATATAATACACACAAACCTCTGTCACACACATATCTGGCCCATTTGTAGTGATACTGTTCTTCACAGAGATACGAGGCGGAGTTGAGCTAACGTTCTAGGAGCCGCCCCTTACAAAAACACATGTGTACCTGTGGACCTGCAACGTCCATCACTCCAGACGTTGTTGACAGTGTGCGTGATCTAGTGATTAGTGTTCTACGAGTGACAGTTCGGTGCATTGTCATCGTCTTGGGCTTCTCATCTGATTGTGTGTACCACATGATAATAGAGGTTCGGTCTCACTATGAAAAAGATGTCAGCACGATAAGTCTCAAAGTTGTTGAGATCAAAAACGCAGAAGAGTTGTCAAATCAAGTGAACATTTGAATCTTTTTCAGGCAGAACCAGCAAATTCCTTGCAAGGTTTGCGTCCATGGATGAGACGCGAGTCCATCACTTTCAGCCAGAGACAAAGGATCAGCCCAAAGAGTGAACACGCAGCCTTCAGAAAGACCATACAGTGACAGTGACATATTATGCAAACCTTATGAGGCGTTTGCGTGAAAATATCAGAGACAAACCGAAGAAAACTTAGCAAAGGAGTCTTGTTTCACTAGGACAATACACATAATTACAAGTCTGTCATGCAATGGCTGCACCACGTAAGTGTGGCTGGCATCAATTTTCGGCCGACATTGCAGCAGTGGACGGTGGCCCAAGAGGAATCTTTCTTCATAGCTGAAATCAACGCATTGCAGCATCGGTGGCAAAAGTATAGACTTCAAGGAGGACTTATGTTGAAAAGTAACATGCTACCAGACTTCTTAAATAAACTGTTCACGTTCAGGCCACGAACTCTTCAAACTCCCCTCGTAGTTATTACTTTCTATCAGCGTAATCTCACTCCCCCCCCCCAGGCTTGGGCCCACAATACAAATTGCATTACGCAAATATTTCACTGGAACGATACAAAATACATTACGCAAATATTTCACTGGAACTTTCAGAATGTACCATACCAAATGAATAAAACCGGTTCTAATGGAGTTGAGTTACATATTTTATAATTTGCTTTCTTTCTGAACTTTTTAGCTCTGTATAGTGCTGTTGAATGCAGAAAATTCAACTTATTATTTTAATAGAACCAGAACTTGTCGTTTATTTGTAGGTATCAAAGTAGGTTAGTGCAAATGCGTCATTTTAATATAGCTATCTACTTATGTTAAAAGGATGCATTTGCACTAACCTACACGATAGTCATTCTACCTCGTAGCATGAGGCCTTTGCCCTTAAATATTTTATATTTGTAGGTATGTATTTTGTCTGTACAAATGTATCCACAGGCCGATTTGCATATTGTGTCAGCTGAATCGCTGGGGAAAATCACTCCCTCCTGAGATCGGTTAACTGCAACCTCGGTTGAAGAACACTGTAGAAATTCCTCCAGTCGTTGATGGGAATCAAGCCCAACCACTCTGCAAACAAGTGGTAGATGGTGTTGTGTGTTGAAAACGCAGCCATCCATACTGAAATAAAATGGATTTGATTGAATATAACCATTTTCTTTCAGTGCCATTTTGAAAGAATTTGATATGAGATGATTTCGTGACAGTGACAGGTTTAAATTCCTAAGGTATTTAGCTATGATTTTGCGATTACGCAGTCTGTTCGTATCTTGAGAAGTTATCCGAATAATATTATCATCAGCTTTAGTAGCTATAATGTAAATCATCCGTGTACGAAATAAGTGTTCGTTGTTTATAGAAATGGTTCAAGTGCTACAGAGATGTAGTGTCCTTACAAGATATATCTATATATATATATATATATATATATATATATATATAGTATATAAAACAGGTGAAAAAGGTAAAGAAAGGAGAAGAAAAAGGTGAAGAAAGGAAAAGCAAAAGAAAATAGAGAATAGATGTACCTGGACGCGCAAGGCTACAGAACAGGATACAACTATAAAATAAAACATAGAAATAGAAAACTAGAAAAGAAAAAAAAGAAAAAACATAGAAAACTATGTCCTTTATCATTTATTTCTATGTTTTATATATATATATATATATATATATATATATATATATATATATATATATAATTATTCTTTTGTATTATGATGGTTCAATTCGCATTTTATTTTTAATATTCTATTATAGTAGTTTTATTTAATTTCTTTCTAGCTTTTTCTGTTGTCCCAGTAGCTGTTTTAGCAATGCATGGGTACAAACAGAGTACCTATTATTATTCTTTTGTATTATCATTCTATTGTGGTTTAATTCGTCTTTGTTCATCATTAATGTCATTGTTTTTCGCCATGATGGCTAATTAAACATTGTCCGTGCCGGTGTTTTTTACCTATAGATATTATAGTTAATACATTACTGGTCTTTAAGCTAGCCTATTCTCGGTTATCTTAATTACCCGTGGCCTATACATTTAGGATTTTGCAACTTGTTGCGCATTGCTAAAGAAATTTTCATAACACTTATTGATGAAAAACTGTAGCAATAGGCAAATTATCAATATTATTTTATAACTATATCTATAATTTATACATTTTTTGTATTACATCACATGGACGTCAATCCCCTACTTCATCGGGGGCTTTGAGTGGATTGACGGCCCATTCGATGTAATGCATTTTTTACTTACCCGTTTCTGTTTGCATCTATCACAGCTTTGCTATTAAATTGATTCTAAATTCCAAGGTTCTTTTTGAATTTTTTTGGACTTATGTTTATCTTATTCTTCTTAATTGTTGTTAGTTAAATTAGTATTATTTATTATGAATTAAATTAATTCTTTATAATCTCTACAGCAACTGTGATAGAATACACAAAGCCCTACGGGTAAGTTTTTTTGTATTGCAATACTATTACTTACTTGATGTGTTCCAGTGGAAGTCGAAGAGGGAAAGTTTCCCGCCTTTAACTTGTTTTAAGGATGGCTATTTTTATGGCGCAGTCGCATTAACGTTTTACTGTGTGCCGATGGTGTATTGGCCGAAGTCTCCGATTTTCAGGCCAATGTCTATTGTGGATTTTGTTGTTGATTCGATGAATTTATTTACATATTTGTGTATTTACATTATTTTTACATTTATTTTATGCCTTACCTCGGACAGTGCCGGTACCGCTTTTCCAAGGCGTAACAGCACTTATTTGTCCAGAGGCAAAGCCCTATACATATATACAGCCTCTTACTATGGGGGGGGGGGGTCAATTTTGGCAATAGGTCGTAGTGCAGTCAGGCGACGAGCCTCGCCTGAGTGCAATAAACCTAGTAAATAAGGGGATACTCTTCTGAGTAATTACTATTTTATTTTTATTTTTAGTTGGTTTTTGATAAATGTATGTGGGTCTACATTGGGGTGGTGTTTTCTAATATTTGCGTATATGGCAGTTTTTATGTGATATCTACTGTATTGTTTGGGAATTTTGTTTCTATCCAGTGTTTTGATGAGTTTTAGTATTGCTGTTTTTCCGCTATTTATATTGTTGCATATTTTTAATAGTCTGTTTGTTTGATTTCTTATGGTATTACCATGTATATGCTTTGATATGTTACTTTCCCAGTGTGTGAGTTTTATTGTTTCGAAATTAAAATGGTCTCTTTTATCATGGTGATGTGTATATATTTTGTCTGGGTGGATGGCAATTTCGCTGTCTAAGTAGACAGCTTTTTGGTTGTTATCCGGATTTGTACATTCAATTTTTAGGTCTGCTGGGTAATTGTTCTTTGCTACATTTATAAAGCTGTCATGGTTGATCACGAGTACGTCATCTATATATCTGTAAAATTTTATATTGTCCGTAATGTTACTTTCATAATGGTGCAGGTAGAGGTTAGTCATGGCGCATGAACTGCTGGATCCCATAGCTATCCCCCTGCTTTGTATATACATTTTGCCTCCCATTAGTATGTAGTTTCCTTTGACACTGATTTTTGTGAATTCATTCTAGTATTGTTTGTTGCATTGTAGTACGTTGTGATATTTTTGGTAATATATCTGTAGTACTTCCATTAGGTTGTCGTGCGCTATGCTTCTAAAGAGGTTTTTGAAGTCGTATGTGTTTATACTTTTAATATTATTGTTTTGGTTTTTTAAATCGTCCAAATATTCTTTGTTGTTGTTGATAATTCTGGTGTTTTTAATTTCTTTGGTGATGTTTTTTAATTTGTCTTCCATGATCTTACTTGTATACTTGATATAGCTGTTTTTGCCTGAAGTAATGAATCTTTTTCCGTAGGAATCTTGTGATATTTCGGAATCCAGTATATGTAGGGGTATTGCATCCTGTCTATTTTAATTTTAAGCTTTTTATGCATAGCCAATATTTTTTTGCTGATGCTGTTTGGATTGGCTTCTATGTACTTGTATGTTTCATTGTCATGCAATTCCTCTTTTATGGCTTCTATGTAGAATCTTTTGCAAATGATACTGAAATTATTGTTTGCTTTGTCGGTTCTAGTGATAACAAATTTGTTTTGTAATTCTTTGATTTTATTGTTGATAGTTTTTAAATTTAAGTGATTGTTATTTATATGATGTTTTTGTATTGTTATGTTTTCCCTGAAACAGTCTAGTATGTTTTCAGTATTGGCGTTTATCCAACATTGGAATGATTCTATGGGTTCATTGCTTTTGTATGCAGCTTTTAATGCAAATTGTAACAGATCTGTGTATAGTGACAAATGGGCCTGGAGTACTGGGGTCCATAGTTTAACAGATATTTATTTAAAGTATACCCAGTAAAATAAAATAAAATAAAATATTTCCAGAAGCTTTCGGAACTCGTGTCCCTTTCTCAACTGACAGAATTTTTAAATACATTACAAGCAAACTGTGGCACGTTACTCATTCGTCATTGTTGTAGCACGGACGTGTGCTGCCTTGCGCCAGTGATCATCCATCAATAAAACGGTTGTCTCCAGGATTGGATGTATACGCATGCCTTTCTGGCGATTTAATGCCTTAGGGTTGTTCATTATGTTTAGTGACTCTAGCCATAGGCGGTGGCGAAAGTGTCGCGCGTGGTCCACTATCTCAAAGTCGCGCTTGGGGTCAAGATCGTGGTTGGTAGCCCAAAAATGTTCTGCAAGCGCGGACTGGTCAGTTTCGGCAAGCCGGATTGCTCTGTCGTGTTCCGTGAGGCGATCCTGGAGACGTCTCGATGTCTCACCTACGTAGCAACTGTTACAGGCCCTACAGGTGATACGGTACACTACATTGCTGCGTAAGACAGGTGTGACAGGGGTCTTCACACTGGAGACAAGTGAACGTAGGTTCCTACCTGGTAATTGTACACATTTTATGTTGTAACTTCTCAGGATCTTCGAGATACGTCCTGACACTCCTGGATAGTACGGAATGTAGGCGGATGATATGCCGACTTGCTTCGGAGGTCTTGGGTTGGAAGTAAGCTCTTGTGCCTGTAACAAGCATCTGTTTAGTACATGGGATGGATAACCGCATCTGGTTAAGTCCGCCTTCACACGGGAGATCTCGTTACGTCTAATTGTGTCGGTGCTGGAATGGCTCCAGGCCCTGGAGAACAGGGTGCGGGCAGTGCTATTGAGATGGCTTGGAGCGTGGCCGGACCCGTAGTTGGTGAATTGACCGCACCACATGGGTTTGCGGTATACTGAGGTCTCTAGATGTGGGCCTACGCGATGCACTAGCACGTCCAGAAACGGGAGCGAACCGTCCACCTCTGATTCTACGGTAAACTTGATGAAATTGGATAGAGAGTTGAGGTATTCTAGTAGTACCGTTTCAGAACCACGTGGTATTATGGTAAAAATATCGTCGACATATCTACACCACGTTGTAATAGGTGTAGGTGGGTTCTGGTGTATCTGCTTCTCCAGATCTTCCATGGCGATGTTAGCTACTACGGAACTGACAGGGGCACCCATAGCAGTGCCATGTACTTGTTTGTAGAGTGAGTCTTCAAAGGTGAAGAAGCAGCATCTTCACCTTTGAAGACTCACTCTACAAACAAGTACATGGCACTGCTATGGGTGCCCCTGTCAGTTCCGTAGTAGCTAACATCGCCATGGAAGATCTGGAGAAGCAGATACACCAGAACCCACCTACACCTATTACAACGTGGTGTAGATATGTCGACGATATTTTTACCATAATACCACGTGGTTCTGAAACGGTACTACTAGAATACCTCAACTCTCTATCCAATTTCATCAAGTTTACCGTAGAATCAGAGGTGGACGGTTCGCTCCCGTTTCTGGACGTGCTAGTGCATCGCGTAGGCCCACATCTAGAGACCTCAGTATACCGCAAACCCATGTGGTGCGGTCAATTCACCAACTACGGGTCCGGCCACGCTCCAAGCCATCTCAATAGCACTGCCCGCACCCTGTTCTCCAGGGCCTGGAGCCATTCCAGCACCGACACAATTAGACGTAACGAGATCTCCCGTGTGAAGGCGGACTTAACCAGATGCGGTTATCCATCCCATGTACTAAACAGATGCTTGTTACAGGCACAAGAGCTTACTTCCAACCCAAGACCTCCGAAGCAAGTCGGCATATCATCCGCCTACATTCCGTACTATCCAGGAGTGTCAGGACGTATCTCGAAGATCCTGAGAAGTTACAACATAAAATGTGTACAATTACCAGGTAGGAACCTACGTTCACTTGTCTCCAGTGTGAAGACCCCTGTCACACCTGTCTTACGCAGCAATGTAGTGTACCGTATCACCTGTAGGGCCTGTAACAGTTGCTACGTAGGTGAGACATCGAGACGTCTCCAGGATCGCCTCACGGAACACGACAGAGCAATCCGGCTTGCCGAAACTGACCAGTCCGCGCTTGCAGAACATTTTTGGGCTACCAACCACGATCTTGACCCCAAGCGCGACTTTGAGATAGTGGACCACGCGCGACACTTTCGCCACCGCCTATGGCTAGAGTCACTAAACATAATGAACAACCCTAAGGCATTAAATCGCCAGAAAGGCATGCGTATACATCCAATCCTGGAGACAACCGTTTTATTGATGGATGATCACTGGCGCAAGGCAGCACACGTCCGTGCTACAACAATGACGAATGAGTAACGTGCCACAGTTTGCTTGTAATGTATTTAAAAATTCTGTCAGTTGAGAAAGGGACACGAGTTCCGAAAGCTTCTGGAAATATTTTATTTTATTTTATTTTACTGGGTATACTTTAAATAAATATCTGTTAGATCTGTGTATATTGATTTTTTTATATATTCCAATCTAATTGGGGTGTTGGGTCTGAATTTTGTACCCTTTTTCATTGTTTCTCTTAGCGTTTTGTCTTGGATAATATTGAGGTCTCCTGTTACTATATGATTGTAATGTGTATTGATGAATTTTTTATATCTACTTTCCTAGCAGTGACAAGTTTGTTCTCCTTCATTCATATTATCAATGGTGTTTTTGTAATTGCATATGGTTAGTCCTATTGGCTTGGTGTATCTGTATCTAATGTTTATTTGTGTGTTTTTGATGGGTAGGTAACATTTGTTATTATTTATGATATTACCTATATTAACTGTGTCGTATAAACGGTTTTGGTATTTAATTATGCAGTACTCTTTTTTAGTATGTTCGTTGAAATTTATGCCTATTCTGAATTTAAATATATCTTCAAGTATATTGTTGAGGTGTATGTTCTGGGTTTTTTGCCTTTGGTATATTTTGCTAAGTGCTTTAAGTTTGCTTATTTTAATAGAGAATAGTGTGTTGTGTATATTTTTGATGTTTATGGGGTTTGTGTCCCATTCTGTTAATAGTTTTTCGAAATCATTGATATTTATTGGTATTTTGCTGTTGTTTTTATTGTATTCCTGTAATTTTACGTTTTTAATGCCATTATATTGCCAGTTTTTGCTGATCTGGAAGATGTTGTAAGTACATGTTTCTGGGCTGGTGAATGCGAAATTCCTTCCGTTGAATCGATTGTTTTATCCATAGGGATATAGTGATTTATATAAAAGAATGAACATATCCTCCATGATTCCTCTTTGTGTGTTGTTGTCGATAATTGTCAGAATGGCAATGGATACGTTGGCGAAGTCATGCATTTTGAAATGTCTGTATTCGATTTCGTTATTGTATTTGTCTGCCCTGTTTTGTTGGGCGTCTGTTGCAGCGTTTTCATCAAATCTGTTTATTTGTGATCTGTGAAGGTTCATACGAAGGTGGAGCTCCGTACTTGTTTGTCCGATGTATTGTATCCCACATATCCCGCATGTAATTAGGTAGATTACATTTTTGGTGTGACAGAATGTTGGTGCTTCTTTAGAATTTAAATGGTGTCTGTGCATGTAGGGACAGGTTTTACATAGTTTGCTGTTGCATTTTTTCATTGTTTAGACGTTTTTGGTTATTTGCTTCTTTTCTCCCAAGTGGTGTGGCGGCATTGTATGCTAAGTGACCATTGCTATGATGAGACGGGTCCCGCGTGGTCATGTTCGGTCCCGGGGTTCCATTTATGCTGTGATACCCGTACAGCATGTTATTCTTATTTGTATTAGCTTCCATGTTGTTATTTGTGCATCTTATTTGTATTAGCTTCCATGTTGTTATTGTGCATTTTGTTATTAATTTAAGGCCCTTTATGTATGTCCCGTAATACCCATGGTAGGAATTTTTTATATGATGATGGTTCATTTAGTTATTTTTAATATGCTATCAAAAACCAACTAAAAATAAAAATAAAATAGTAATTACTCAGAAGAGTATCCCCTTATTTACTAGGTTTATTGCACTCAGGCGAGGCTCGTCGCCTGACTGCACTACGACCTATTGCCAAAATTGACCCCCCCCCCATAGTAAGAGGCTGTATATATGTATA
Organism: Mastigoproctus giganteus; assembly: GCF_048544385.1. NCBI lineage: Eukaryota > Metazoa > Arthropoda > Arachnida > Uropygi > Thelyphonidae > Mastigoproctus > Mastigoproctus giganteus. The sequence goes on along the minus strand of NC_143584.1, from coordinate 165,426,149 downwards.
GGACTTTGCCTCTGGACAAATAAGTGCTGTTACGCCTTGGAAAAGCGGTACCGGCACTGTCCGAGGTAAGGCATAAAATAAATGTAAAAATAATGTAAATACACAAATATGTAAATACACAAATAAATAAATAAATAAATTCATCGAATCAACAACAAAATCCACAATAGACATTGGCCTGAAAATCGGAGACTTCGGCCAATACACCATCGGCACACAGTAAAACGTTAATGCGACTGCGCCATAAAAATAGCCATCCTTAAAACAAGTTAAAGGCGGGAAACTTTCCCTCTTCGACTTCCACTGGAACACATCAAGTAAGTAATAGTATTGCAATACAAAAAAACTTACCCGTAGGGCTTTGTGTATTCTATCATAGTTGCTGTAGAGATTATAAAGAATTAATTTAATTCATAATAAATAATACTAATTTAACTAACAACAATTAAGAAGAATAAGATAAACATAAGTCCAAAAAAAATTCAAAAAGAACCTTGGAATTTAGAATCAATTTAATAGCAAAGCTGTGATAGATGCAAACAGAAACGGGTAAGTAAAAAATGCATTACATCGAATGGGCCGTCAATCCACTCAAAGCCCCCGATGAAGTAGGGGATTGACGTCCATGTGATGTAATATAAAAATGTATAAATTATAGATATAGTTATAAAATAATATTGATAATTTGCCTATTGCTACAGTTTTTCATCAATAAGTGTTATGAAAATTTCTTTAGCAATGCGCAACAAGTTGCAAAATCCTAAATGTATAGGCCACGGGTAATTAAGATAACCGAGAATAGGCTAGCTTAAAGACCAGTAATGTATTAACTATAATATCTATAGGTAAAAAACACCGGCACGGACAATGTTTAATTAGCCATCATGGCGAAAAACAATGACATTAATGATGAACAAAGACGAATTAAACCACAATAGAATGATAATACAAAAGAATAATATATATATATATTTTTTTTTTTTTTTTTTTTTTTACAGTTAATCATTTTGGATGTTGAAGGGAAAAACTTGGATACTGTTTTTTGAGAGCGTAATGTAAAAATTTTGCTATAGTTGTCTTACTGTTAAAATAGTTTTAGGATTTTAATGACTTCATTAATCATGGTTAGATATAGGCTAGTTCTGACTTTCGCCTTGAAAGGCTTCCTAATTGTGTTAGCGAGATTAGTGATGTTTGACTTTTCTTTTTCGATAAAATGGCTGTTATTTTAGCTTATTATAAGTATATTGTTTATACCTTGGTAAAGAAGAAGCGTTTTTAATTACGGAAGAATTGGTATAGGTCTTTGTGTTTACTGTACTGCAGCCAGATAAACACATTACAGTGGGCTGTTGAAATAACGGCACCCCAAATAACGGAACATTCGAGCTAACGGCACATTGAAATGGGATGTTTACATGCAGCACAGATGTCTTGTAGTACCGAAAAAAAGAAAACGGAAAGTCACGTTAAGTACTATTTTTTTACGTTCGCCATTTTGAAAGTGAATTCTGTACCGATATCAAGGATTATACCGCTGTTTTACGTTTATTTTAAATTAAAAAAACCCTCACTATGGCTCCTAAAGTTAATAAACCTCATACAGAGAAGAAAAGAGCAACATTAAAGCTTACTGATATACATGATATAATCCAAACTTTCATTAGGGTCACTCGGAAAGCTAATTTATATACCTATGTGTATTGTCTCTGTAAATTGCGTGTGTTCTCTGGTGGATTTTCCTGTTTTGCTGGACAAAAAACCCCCAGTTTCTGGGGGATAAACTTTCTAAGTCTGAGACCGACTAACCGGCCCGAATCCCGTCGATGACGGGATTCGAACCTGGGCCTTTTACAGCCGGTGTGGGGAGGACAGTGACGATACCAGTGCTACCCGCGCAGACTAAACTTGAAATAATAAAGAAAATAAAATGGGGCTGTAAGCAGGAGTGTATATATTTAATGGCAGAATATAACACTGGATCTTCAACATGTTTGTTTTTTATGTGCAGTTAATAAAATTGCATTCTTAATCTCTCTTTCTTATTTAGCTTCATTATTTCTGCATTAAATATATTAAAAATAAAACTTTCTAGATAACGGAAAAATCGAAATAACGGCACCTTGAATCCCCGAAGGTGCCGTTATTCTGAAAGTCTACTGTAGTAAGCTAGTCGGGATTTAAAAAAAAAAAAAAAAAAAAATTCCAGTACGATTACGTAAATTAAGGAGTTTACAAGTCATTTGACAATGAATATTATCATTAAATTTTGGAGTCACGCGAATTCAAACCACGAATAACGCGGAAGTACTACTGTGCTTTTGCGCTGACCACTATATTAATTTTATTAAATCGTACAAGGCCACAGGCCGAAAAAAAAAAAGTTGATAAGAAAATAGAAATTATCCCCTTCCCTCCTCATGTAATTTACTATCCAGTTTTGAATTTCTTAAAACTGTCAGCCTCAACTGTCCAGGGATGAGACTTGTTACAGTAATTAGCACCTCGCTGGCTAAAAGAAATCTTCCTACAATCTAGTCCTAACCTCTTTCCCGTAATTTAAATTTATGGTCCCTAGTTCTGGAATTCTTTATAACAGTGAAAATCCGCCTTCGTTCGTTAAACTAACTCCTCTCAGAGCCTTGTATACCTCAGTCACGTCCCCTTTAAAGTGTTTGATTGCCAAGCTCTGTAGCCCACATAATGGAAATCTTTCACCATCTAAATGTCCCTGAATTTGCACTTTTAATCTTTGCTTCCAAGATTTTCCCAAATTATACCAATCCGTGCACAGCCATCAGTCGTTAAGATCTTTTAATATGTACATTAATCCAAAAAAGCCCTTATTGAAGTCGGAAATGAAATAAATGCACTAATAATGTATTTAAGGTACTTGGTAAACCTTTATGCTTGAAGACTATGTCTAGGAAGGTTTTATTTTATTTACTTAATCAGCACTTAGTTGTCAAACTCAAAATTTTACCTTTTGGTTTGCAACGTTCTTACCGACGCAAACCAAAAGGTAAAATTTTGAGTTTGACAACTAAGTGCTGATTAAGTAAATTTAATATTACACATATAAAAAAAAAAGATTTGGTTAGAAAGTTCCGTGACCGTGGTAACACGGTCCTATTGTGTATAGGGCGCTCTACCCACTAGTAGTTTTGTACTCCTGCTTGCCTGGGAACAACCCTCTGTATGTCTCTTTCTTTCCTTCCACTTTACCTCCAACTCTCTTCTTCCCTCATTTCTTTTCCTGGGCTCTTTCCTTCCTTGATAATATTGCTTTGCTGGAGGGGAGGTTCCCGTCAGATGTTCCTTCTGCTGATCTGCCCAGCTCCTTGTGCCGTGGACGGATGCTGGGAGTTGCCTTCCTTGGTGATCGTGCATCCCAGTAACTAAGAGGCCAGATAAACAACACACCAACACGACTCCCGGTACCCAACACAACTCTCACTCATCTGGCTTTTCAGAGTTTTGCATCTTCACACTGTCACTAAGAGCGGTTTTGTGGGAAACAACTGGACAAATACACTATGTCCACTACGTACTTATTGTGTAATCACTTGGATTCGAACTAATATTAAATCAAATGATTTTGCTTTAAAACATAAATATCTGAAATTTATGGAACAACACATGGACCTGAAATTTTTGGTGAAAAATCTAACTTTCGGTGAGAGTTTCTCAAAACTCCCACTGAATGTTAGCAATCGTTACAAGGAATTTGTGGGAAGTCTGGAGATCGAAAGCATTTTCGAGTTGTATGAGCGATTTTTTGAAGAAAGAAAATGTCCATGACTGTTCTCGATCCGGCCGTCCAACAACAGCAAAAACTAAACGTTAATAGTACTGGAATTTCTTATTGGCCGGAGAATTTTATTAGAATGATGCAGAACAGTTGGGGATGGATAAAGAGTGGTGTGTCAAGTTTTAATCGCCAATATTGAAAAGAAAAAGGTGACGGTGCACCCTGCTTAATTTGAAATAATTTCGGACGGGAAAACTGATTCTTCAGATGGAACGCCTCGTTGCTCTCCCGATTTGGTTCCATCTGACTTAATTATATTCGCAAGTATCAAAACTTCGCTGAAAGGGACGTATTTTGATTCTTTGGAGGAAGCGCAGCAGCTTATATAGAGGTCTAAAATTGATATCAACAAATGAGTTCCAGAAATGCTATCGATTGCCGCTCAAAGAATGGCTTCCTGTCGATCTCACCACGACTACTATGAAGTGGACAAAAACTAATACTTTGTCAGTTAAATTTTAACTTAGTCATGCCTGAAACTTTCTAGCGGCGCTGCATCTATGATACATATTCTCTTTCACAACCACATTCCCTGGAATGTGTAGCCTTATCGCAGGGGCGTCCTACTTTTTTTTTTTTTTTTTTCTCGTTGGCAGGGGGAACAAACAGAAAATGCTGGCCAAAAGAACAATTACCCAGTTTTCAAAATAAAATTTAATTTTTATGAACGTTCATGTTTACAGATTAATTTTTTTACATCTAATAATTAATATGAAAATCCACTAGTGTGGAAGACTCGTGACACAAAACTATAGCTAAAACATTCTTATGGTGAAATAGGTTATTTTTATTTTATTTTTTTCTATTATCTTTTGAATCTGCCCAAATATATGCTTTGTCAGTTTTAGTGTAGGGTAATGAAATTTTCCGAATATATTTACGATTTAAAAGTTGTGTTGTTAAAACAAAGTTTATTATTACTAGGAAACTAAATTTGTTTTGCCGTAGCAGTTTTCTCTTTCAATATCTACTCACTGGCCATTTTGACACGACTCGCCTTTCAATGGTTGAAGTTATAATTTTGTGTCGCGAGGTCTTCCATGCCCCATCTCCACACGGATATTCGTGTATATGCTTATGGCTGACTATGGTCTGCCCTAGTAGCAGGTTGAATATTCTAGCCTTCTATAATAAGGAATACAGAGATAGGGTAACTTCACACCCTTTTTCGAATTTCTTTTAATCAGTGAAAGTGATGAAATGCTAAAAGATAGTGTTATCGCTCGGCAAACCTTGCATATTTGATAAAGTACTTTTCACTTTTCTTTAAGGTAGCTTTAATTCTAACATTAACTTATTCGCTGTCTCTACTAGTTTAGGTTGTTGCAAATGCAACATTAAAATTAATTTGGATAATGCAGTAACTACTAGAATATTTTGTTCTTCTGGATGTGTTGTGTTTTGGTCGGGCTTGCTTTTTTCCCCCGTAGGATTATGTTTTATGAATATAGTGTAACCACAAGAACCCTGAGATATGTCTTAATCACATTCTCTAGTTTTAGTATTAACATTTCAGGTTTGTAGCTAATTAGGTGTTTGGATTGAGCTGGAAAGTCTTGTTGCTATGAGATCTCGGCTTCTAACATTATCAATATGTTGGCTAAAATAAATTAACGATTTACTTTTTAGCAATTCTAATATTCTGTACAAGGATATAGAAACAGACTGTATATTATAATTTAATACAATAACAATAGTTAGTGAAACAATATTAAAATCATTTAAAATTTTAGAATCGTAGTTATAATCATTATAAAATAAATTGTGTACTAAATTGTACGTTATGTAGTTATATCGTTATCTAACTCGAAAATGCATAAAATCTTATCTGGCTGAAGAATCGCTTGTTCTTCCTTATCGTTGCCTTAGGGAATTTATTTCGAAATGCGCCGCTGAAGAACTGTCATTATTTAACGTGAGGCATACTTCAAAAAGCTTTTAACAGCACAATCTCATGGTTCTGTAGGTTGACTTGTGTGTTTATTCCCCGGGGTATTTTTTATTATTTTTTCAGTTTTTTTTATTATTTTTATATTTTTGTTACCTGCTCTCGTTTTAACTTGTATAATTAATGTGTTTAGGACGTCTGATTCTGGTATCTTCAAATGACAGTCCATTTTTGTCAACGTTGCACGAAAACAGTATAAACCACATTTTCGTGTTTCTGGTTTAAGTCTTTTTTTGAAAATTTTTGTTGTAATTTTTATGCTGCAGTCGTGGGTTGTGGAGCCCTCAGGAATATTGTTGACTGGATGGCTCTTCTGTGATCTCATGGCCTTTTCTCGATTTTTTTTTATCTCCTTGTGTCATTTAAACTCTCAGCGAAATCGTATCTAGTGTATGGTAGGACAATGCTTTTCTTCCCTAGACTGTGAAAAGGGAGCTTTCTTTTGTGCAACCAGTGAGATGTAAGCAAGTCAGTTGTGTTTTCAGGTTTGTGAGCTGCTCAAATTTTGTAAAATTTGTATTAATCACTTGATGTTCAATAACTCTTTCCGTAAAAGAAATATGAGTGTAAACTACATATCACAAATTAGATTATTAATAAAGTTTTGTAAATTGCTGGTCTGGCGATGAACATTGACAATTGCTGTTGTGAGTTGTGCTCATAGTTATGTTCTATACAGCCAGTCACAATTACATTTCGTACAATTATCCCTCAGGAAGGGGATAATTCCTAATTTGTTTAGGTTTTAATTTAAATATTCATTAATAAAAACACAAGTTTTCGGGGTATAACTGAGGCTGTAGTTTCTGTGGATTTGTAAATAATAATTCTGGGATACCCCGTATAATTATAGCCATCCCGACTTAAGCGCTTAGTGGTTACTTTCCTAATTGCGTTATCACCGTCATTCACTCCCGTTATGCTTTCTATCATATTAGTAAACTTACCGAAAATTTAGTTCGCCTTCAGTCGCCCCCTAAGGCTTTGACGATGAATTTGACACCAGACACAACTTGTACTTCTCCTGGAGAGCTCGGGTCAGTTTGTACTTGATGTACTTCTTGGGGATGAGTCTTCTCTCTCTCTCTCTCTCTCTGGTTCTAAAACTGTAAATGATCGTCGATTTTCTTCATAATTTTAAGTAATGCATTTTTGTTAATAGAAAGAAAAAAAAATGGGGGGGGGGGGACAGAAATTCTTAAACGTAATAAAGGTAATTTTCTATCCACCGAAATTTAATTGCTTCAAATTCAAGCATCTTGATATAATTGTAGTTGTCTCTGTGGATTGCATTTGGAGAGACGAAAAAAGATAAAGGCTCTTTCGGTGTACCATTATTTTGGAATGGTCTTATTCGAATTGGGTCAGTGACGCGAGAAAATTGAGGGGTTTTCACAGCTCCGGGTGTATTACATGCAGAAGTATAACCTCCCCCCCCCATTATTTCGGTAGCGAATACATCTCCGTTATAACACGAAAGACTGACTATCCCTCATGTCTTAATGGTAATCCCAAAAGAAGAGATATAGCAAAGAACCAGACCAATTACATACAATATGTGCAAAAGTAATGCTTGTGAGCGGCATTGCGATAACTGTTGGTAATAATCCTTTTTTTTTTTTTTTTTTTTAAATGGATGTTATTTTTAATATTTTATGTCGAGTTTTGGAGTATCTTGGTACTTGAGGTAGCAGAATCGCACCTTGCTAAGTACAGCCCTAATTTTAACATTAATTTGTTCCCTCTTCTTGTGGTCTTGAATACATAACTACGTTTGTTTTGTTTTTTTTTATAAAAAAAGTTACGAGTATATTAAAGTATTCTAAATTTTTCTTCACTACTAGTTTTTTATCAACTGTTTGTTAGGACAGTGGTAAATGTAATTTCTACATGTCGTCCGCTTGCCATAGAAGCTCTATGTATTGTCTATTGATGTGTGCTGCTGCCCTGATTTCGTTAGTAATGCTTTCAGCAGCCATATTTCGACCATCTCCGGCTGCGATCGTAGTGATCTCGTCACTACAAATTTTGCGAAGCTGGTGCTGGCTTAAAGCACTACATTTCTTCTAATGGATTGTACATCATCTCAGAGCCACTTGTGCATTGCTACCATCATAATGGTAGAACAGCACAAACTTTGTATGTTATTGCCATCAGAAATTCACTTTTTTTTCTATTCATGATTGTTTCAAATGATTCTTAATGGGTCATCAGTGATATCTACTTATAATTTATATTATATAGGTTTATTCGCATAAATTCTCATATGCGTGGTGTTGAATCAAAATTCCAGATATTTCGTTTCTTTCACAAGTGGCCCGCTCTGTAAGAATGACGAAGTGTATTAGTTTAATTTTGGCCACCCATAAGTCCTGTTCCTAGTTGATTACATTGATAAACAAAATACTTTTTTTCCTGTCACATATCGAAGTAAGCGAATTTGAAAGTATTTTTTGTGCTGTTTTAAATATTGAGTCAGTTTTGTCCATCACCCACAGTTCTAACGTGATTTGTTTTATACAAACATTAAAATAAGTGAAAATAGAACACTTTTTAAAATTTTTTTTTAAAATGAACTTACTTTAGTTGAACTAGAATGTAGCATTGTAGCTACTTATAATGATGATTTCCTGTGGTATTTCGCCTGTGGAACATCCCCCCCTCCCTCAGCGTCCAACAGTAATCAGCCAGCATTCTGGCTACAGTTGCCATAGTACCATGGTACCTCTTTTTTTCCATTGTGGAAATAGTAGTTTGATGGAAATGCTATCCGCGTTCATCACTTTTTTTTGGGAAGAAGTCCAAATATGAATCCAGGAAATGGATTTTTAGAAACATATTACATCCCATAACATCATAGGCTTTGAGAAGCTCATTGGCTATTTCTTGGTAATTTGTAGCCGTGAAACTTCCCAAAAAAAATTGAATAATTTTTTTAAGTGAGCTCCATGCAGTTCGTTCAACTTCATTTAATTATTCTTCAAAATTTTCATCTTTCATCATTTTCCTTATTTGGGGTTCCACTAATATGTCCTCTTTGATTTTGTTCTCGCTGACTCCAGTAAGTTTCTCCTTAGGGTAAAGAAAACCTCCATTTTGATCCATTGCTTTGGCAAAATTTTTCATTAAACCAAATTTAATATGCAATGATGGTAATAAAACTTTATCAGGAGTAACCAGTGGTTTGTTTGCAACATTTTTCTTTCCTTTAATTAGTTCTTTACTTTGAGGCTATTGTTTTCTTAACGTATCTCTGCTGTCCCGTTCATAAATAAAGCAGCAGTATTTGGTATAGTCAAGCTGTAGGCCTAGTAAAAGAGCAGTTACTTTAAGGTCGCCACAGATATGCTAAGAAAACGGCTCATACTTGATGCTTGTCAAGAGAAGTTTCATGTTATCATAAATTTCTTCCATTTGTGCAGCATACGTTAAGGGTACTGATGGTAACGCATTTCCGTCGTAGAGTAACACTGCTTTCAAACTCGCTTTTGAGGAATAGATGAATAACAGCCATTCATTGTGTAGGTGGTGTAGAGTTTCCATTAGAGAATTTAGATCACTACAGTAAACCAAATCGCCTTCTTGAGAAAATGTATAAATGTTCACGAAAATAGCATATTTTGATCTCCTCTTGCAGGAGATTCTATCCTTTCAGCATAGAAGCTAAAAGAAAACAGCTTGATTTTTAGAAAGTTCAGATCATGAACAAGATCATTTAGTTCTCATAAGTGTGGTTCCGAGAATGAATATTTCACTAACTGCTGGTCTTATCCATACTCATTGGAGTCTCACCATCAAACTCAAAATCATTTGGTTCAACTTCTTCACCAAAATTGTAAATTTCCGGTGGTTTTTGGTACAGTTCTTCACTGTATAAATAGGTGTTAAAACTGATAACTTCACTGTATAAATAGGTGTTGGTTATTTTACGGTATATTTAGATTGAGGTAATCCCCGAAATGTTTGTTAAACAAAAATAATCTGTAGAATGATCTTTTGGTACCATACAAGTCATGAGAACTGCAAATGGCACATGGCAGTGAGATCCATTTAACCAAGCAGTTAATGACTATAATTAAAAATAGCAAGAGCTTAAAATGCCGAAAGTTAAGATCGAAAATATGCACTTTAGTCAAAGCTTAAATAAAACCGGCACTCACCTCATGATCCGTTTAGTTGCATGAATTATATATATAAAAAATGAGGGTATGAGAAAGTCTCAGATTAAAAATTAAAAACTAAAGTCATAAGTTAAAAATCTTCGGTTAAAAATTAAAATTAAGCTCAGAGGAGGAAGAGGTGCACCGCGTCATCTTCTAGTTGTCAGTTTTAAAACGTAAAACTAGATAGTATGAATCAGAGAACATAATAATTAGTAAAATATTAATATCAACGTATTAATATTTGTAAATTTTACAAATATTAATATTTGTAAAATGATAAGAGGAGTTTACCTCAATGTAGTACGTAGAACACTTCCGTATGATACTCTCCAGAAATGAAAACGAAAAAAATCGAAAAACTTATATTAGAGTAAAAAAAAATAATTAAAAACCAATTAAACACATTGATTTTAATTGGTTTTTAATTATTTTTTACTCTAATATAAGTTTTTCGATTTTTTCGTTTTAATTTCTGGAGAGTATCATACGGAAGTGTTCTACGTACTATATTGAGGTAAACTCCTTATTATTTTACAAAACGTAAAACTAAAGTTATCTTTAAATGAGAATAAGGCCAATAGTCGTGAACGATGGACTTCCGTTATAAACATCTTCAGTTGATACTAAGGAAATGAAGGATAGAGAATCGGCGTGAACTTTAAAGTACCCGAAATGTTTTGCTGAACACGTGGTATTTTAAAGCGCACGAGATTCCAAATTGCGGAAAGGAAAGCTGGAAGGTTGGTGTTAAACCGGCACCATTCTATTATGAGAGTTTCGTATTGAAGGAGCTTGAATTTAATTTAATGGTAATTGCAGCATCAGTTGAGGGGTTATGGTTGTGAGTGCACGTGTTGAGAGAGCTCGGTGTTTCCTTGACTTGCGTTGAAACTATTAACGTGGTAGTATGCGCGTGTATTTGCGGTAGTGGATGATCCAATTTTTTTGGTAGTCCTCCCGATGTAACACGCATTGAAATCTAACTGGCAATTGACTAGACAAACTATATTATTAATATATCCCGTTTCGTATACATGGTTTCTTTGTATTTGTTAAAGGGAGTTCCAAATTTGTTATAAGTGGAGAAAATTAAGGAAATATCTGTGTTAGCGAGGACAAGTTTTCGCTAACACAGATTCGCCTTATTCTCATTTAAACATAACTTTACAGTTTTACGTTTTAAAACTGACAACTAGAGGATGACGCGGTGCACCTCTTCCTCCTCTGAGCTTAATTTTAATTTTTAACCGAAGATTTTTAACTTGTGATTTTAGTTTTTAATTTTTAATCTGAGACCTTCTCATATCCCTATATATATATATATATATATATATATATATATATATAGCTTTGACTAAAGTGCATATTTTCCAAGCAGTTAAGTAATTTGACACAACTGACAAGAGAAATAAGGGGCCCAAGGCTTATCTTGATCACCAACTTTACATCCGAAATAAAGTTCGTACGCTTTTTTTAACTAAAGGCGTGAAGTTTCGTTTCTGTGATTTAAAAGTTAGCCCCCACATATATAACAAAAACTATTACGGTGATTGATACATTTACAAGGCATCTTCGGTTGTAAATACTCAGAAACATTTAAATAATATACACAACATTTAAAGAAAAGAATCACAAACAATAATGATCTTAAGTGAGGTTCGACATGCAGCTGAGAGAACAGTGCTCCGCGCAAGTAAGAAATATTACTTCAGGTCTGAAGTTATTTGGATAGCCATCTGCTACAACTACAGTTTCACGGAAAGTTTGAACATGCCTTAGCCTGTCAGACCACACAACGCACTGAACAATCCTTTCAACACATTCATTCATTTTGTAAAACCACAGTATTACTATTCATCACTGTTTTATTTATATCAAAATTTATGTCACACAAAAACTGTGCTTGAAAGAGAAATTCTGTTTGCCTTTTTGAATTCAGCAACGAAAATACATAAGATTTAGCAAGAAATTTTCATCTGACAAAATGTGTTGTCCAGTATAGTTATGTATCAGGTTTGTTTTCTGGCTGTCAAGTTCATATTGTTAGATTTGAGACCCTCCCTATATATTAGAGAATAGGGAGCACATATGGAATTGCTCACTAATGTTTAAATACCTTTTCCTCCTTCCTTCCCCCTCTTCTCTTCTGGTAATGCAGCCTTTCGAATATTATAAACAACGGTTAATCTCTTTTACCATAGCCGAGGGCAAGCATTCCCTTTTTGTATTATTTTTTTCATCCTCTGAAAATTATTTGGTTATACATTTGTACAAAATAGATGTGGCCACACTGCGACTCGTGAGCCGCATAAGGTTGCTTGTAAATTGAACTGTGGCTTTCAGAGAAATATGGACTGGAAAACTCATACCTCAAAATAATACCGAGGGCTGTTCAATAAAGAATGATCATAATTTTTCACGAACGACTGCGCTTCTTGCTATTTCTAGATAACTTCTTGGCATTTGTATAATATGCTTGCTGACCTCAAATTTTGTTTCTGTCTCAAGTGGGGGGGAACAGCTGAAGAGAATAAAATGTTAAAAGAGGCGTACGGTGAATCTGCACTTCCATATAGTACAGCCCACACAGGAAGTTTGGAATGTTTAACCCCGGTTGCGGCCGCTGAGTTGTTTGTAATGTTTGTCGTAGAAGCCTCAACTTGTTCTGGTACTGTAACTTTTTGGGGAAGTTTGAAAATCTCGTATTTACCCTCGAGTACTAGATTTAGTACGAGCTTGAAAATATTGCGTAATATTAGTAAAAAAAAAATAATAAATAAATAAAATAAATACAGAACCTGATTATCATTTTTGATTTTTTGATAGTATATTTTTTTCTTAAAAATGGCCTCTCACATGTATATGAACTATTTAAAACATTACCAGTTGGTAGCTATCTTACAATACAATGAAAAGAGATTTCACTGTGTTCGTGCTTGATGGTACACGTTTTCAGTGAAGGTGCTGAAGTTTACGGAAAGCCTCATACTCCTATAATTTCCTGTAGAATGTTATGACATCCTTTGTTTTATTTTTTAATCATGTGCTTGACAATTGTTGTATTATGTAGTGCGGATCAAATTATCGGAATTTAAATCGTTACTCTTATTTTATTAGAGGAACATGACCTGATATTGAACGTCGCTCTCTCATATACTTTCAGCCCCGTTTTCCACTTAAAATAGGCGACTTAATTACGTGAAATAAATGGTTCAGGAACTGTTTGTTTTTTTGTTGATCTTGCAGTGAAGCACAAAGAATGTTGTTGAAGATGAGACTGAGACACGACTAAAATCAGGCGTCATTAGCTGTTTTTATTCTTTTAGAAATAAAATTAGGTTGCATGCATGTCTTCTACGTAAGAGGGAAATATTAGTTTCATTGTCGGTAATAGCATGGCACTGCCGTAATTTTACCGTTAATGGGCTTATTTTTCTTGACTTTGATTTTGCACTGTATCTGTACAGAAAAGGATTTGCCGAGGAATAATTAAATATGTATAATCCCCGCAATAGGATCTGTGTGCTCAGAACGGAAAGAAATCTTAAATTTCTGTCATTGGTCTATTACTTGATACCGATTCTCCCCTTCCAACTGCAGTATACTGGAAAATTGGAGATTATAATCTAAGTTAATTGAAGATATGGAGTAGTTAAGCCTTACAGAGTGTAAAACTCACAAAACGTTATTTATGTATTAAACTATTAGCCATTTATTGCTGAACTAAATCAAATACAAAGAAAATTAATTTCTTGGTGTCATTTTTAGTAAATGAAAATCGTAATCTATTTTTGTTTCTTTTTACCCTCTAAGAGATATAATGACAATAGATATAATGACGATGTCGAGGAAGGCGAATAATTTATTTAACAGTTACTCATTTCAGTAACTGTTAAATAATTTTGACAAAAACAAGAAATTTTTCTTTCCGATATATTTCCGTCTCTTGAAATATTTTGGTAACTTCACTGACGGTACGCTCAACACAGCTGGACAGATTTTTATGAATTTTTATATTTTAGGTATTTTTAAAATATTTTTCGAGCCATTTAAAATTTCATTAATACAAATCCGAAAATTATTTCTTTATACGTCCGCATGTAATAACTAGGCTCCCACAGGATGGAATTTTTATGAAAGTTTATATCTCTGTTACCCAAATTTCATTAAAATTGGGCCAGTAGAAAGCTGGTAATTGTTATTATTATTATTTTCCCCCTCCCCTCCCCTTCCATTCGTATCATATAGGCTTATCCATATACCATATATTGTAGCTGAAGCACTGTATATTATGTTTTTGGCGTGAGCTGGTTAGAAGAATGAATAGGCAATGTGATGGATGCGCATAAAAGTCATTGCTTTTTTGTCCTTTTATGTTATAAATTATGAATTATTACCGTTTGCTGACGCTCCTGAAATGACAACACGTTGCGAACATTAACTTGCTACTTCAGGTTTGCTCCATATTATTCGTAAACTTCCTTTAATTTATTGACAAATGGCTCTTCTAACACTTGATCTGAATAAACTTGTGTTCATAGGATTGTTCCGTAAAGCAGAGACAGCAGAATTGTATTAGCTCCCGAACTTAAATTTTGTATTGTAAATGATTTTCTACACAGCCTTTTTTACAGAAAGGAAGGGGAAATCGAACGGGGTGGGTAGAGAAAAAAGGACTGTGTACTTAAAGTTAATGACTATGGGGACGTGTTTCCTTCATCTCTCGATTACAAACAGCTCTGTTTGTTTTAGAGAATGTGAACAATGGCTGTTACGGAGAAAGGTCATCGTTGCAACTAGGACATAAATGAGTGCGTCAGGCGCAATATAGCCGAAGTTGCTCTTGCGCCACTAAACTCCAAACAACAACAACAATAAATGAGTGCGTCTGGTATGTTGCATTGTCTTTCTAGACATTTCCATAGTGGGAAGTAATTTTTCAATAACTTTTTATTGTTACTTTTCCACTTTGTTTAAGTGTATTTTTGCTGATGTTTTTGTCCAAATTAGTGCTTATTTATTATATTTTTTTCCCCCGCCTATTCTAATCTACCTATTCTTAGAAAAAATTCCTGTTATAACTAAAATTTCTTATTTTAAATGAAATTCGTGTTTAATACATAGGTTTACATTTCAGGCAGAGGACGTTTGCAAGGTTTCAACGGAATTTTTAAAACTGCACGCACTATGCTTAAAAGTATTTAAATAAAAACTTTTAGAACTACGCTTTAAATCGGTGTTATGTAATTTTTGAAATTCATTACGTAGCGAAATCAATTGAAAGAAAATAAAAGGCGTTGAACACTTTGTTTAATACCAAAGAACTGCCTGGTAATTTAAGCATGTGCGGTGGAGGTGGAGACTATGCGGAAAGGCAGGAAATATGCAAGGAATTAATGCCAGCATGAAAGTTTCATTAATCAGACGTTTCGTAAACACACAAAAAAAAAAAAAAATAAAATAATAATAAATAAATAAATAATTTTTAAAATGTTAATTTTTTAAGTCATTTCAAAAATTTTATTTTTATTACATTTATTTTAAAATTTTATTTTTGTTACATTTATTTTTAAATTTTAATAATTTTTAAAAATTAAATTTCAGTGTTTACGAAACGTCTGATTAATATAGCTTTAATTTTAATACAGTTATTCCTGATATGTTTATTGTGCTTCCGCATATTAAAATAGTATGAAGTGCCTTTTTCATCTGTTGATATATATATAAAAGTTAGTAGTCGTGAAGGGCAATGTGCTAACGTTGCGGTACTAGTAACGTTTGGGTACTTTCTGCATATGGCAGTGTCTCAGGTCCATATATATATATATATATATATATATATATGGACCTGAGATATATATATGGACATGAGACACTGCCATATGCACTGTTTATATATATAAACAGTAGTTACGAAATATGAGAATGATACGTGGCGATTAGTCATAACCACCACGTATCTTCAATTATCTTCAAACAGGCCTATGGGTCTGGGAATTTCCATACTATAATAATTAATGATAAACACCAGCCGAGAAATTAAACTGAAAATTTACTATAAAATAAATAAAATAACATACAGTGAAATGTGATGAAAATAAAATAAAATACAATGATTAAATTATAGTTACAATATGATTAAAATATAGTTAAAAACAATAAAATTATCTAAAATAAACTGGGTTAAAAGCGATAAAACAATGAAACCTGAAGCTTTCGGAGACTGCCGTCTCCTTCTTCAACAGCATACTACTAGTGCTAAGACACATCCTTAAGTAGCAGGTCCATGGCACTCATGCACGTGGTCATCAGACACATGATCTACATTCTCCATGCGCGGCTCGGGAGCGTGTCAAACAGAAACGGTCATCCCTTTTGAGGACAACTGCCTCAAACAGGAGGTGTAAACGGATCCCCCTGTCCCTATTAATAGTATTGTGACTGGATGACCGATTCGCAAGCTCTCGAGCCACTTGCGTTCCCAAAATCCATGGGCGCGGTCAGTAATGACCGCGTCTTCAGGGGAGATCCGATGCTGCTTTTCCCAGAAATGCTCTGCCACAGCAGACCTCGCATAGTTAGCAGTCTTAATAGCTGATGACCACGTGCATGAGTGCCATGGACCTGCTACTTAAGGATGTGTCTTAGCACTAGTAGTATGCTGTTGAAGAAGGAGACGGCAGTCTCCGAAAGTTCCAGGTTTCATTGTTTTATCGCTTTTAACCCAGTTTATTTTAGATAATTTATTGCTTTTAACTATATTTTAATCATATTGTAACTATAATTTAATCATTGTATTTTCATCACATTTCACTGTATGTTATTTTATTTATTTTATAGTAAATTTTCAGTTTAATTTCTCGGCTGGTGTTTATCATTAATTATTATAGTACAGTATTCATAAATTATATAATGACATACTCTTATACCACATCAATAATTCAGAGTTAGTTTATTAAGTGCTTATGACCTAATTACAGTAAATTCAACACAAAAGGGCGCCTCCGTGGGCAGGAGCAGCAGTGCGTGGCACGCTTCTTGATTAGACCAGGGTTGGAGCCCGTGCCTACCAAATACGGAGGATGCGGAAAGGTCAGGGAATGACCGCCGCATATCCCCGGAGCAATATGGCGTTAGTTGCTAATGCTCCTAAAAACCAAATAACAACAACATAAATACAGAAGCAACGTTTCAGGCTCCTGTCATCAGACCAATATATGAGCTGCTTACAGCTCCTCACTCCTTAGCGGTAAAACTAAGTGCTGTCAGGTCGTGCTATGTTACGAAGAATTGAGAAACGAATAGAGATTCAGAACGGAAAAGCAATTATTGGAGGATATGTGGTACCTTCTGAAACTTCAGTGGGAAGCTTATTCCAAAAGAATGATGATGATGATGTTTGAAGGTAAAGATCATAGTGCTGAACAGTTTGTCGAATCTCTCCTGGGCCCCGGAACTTAACATAATGTGCTAAAACCTGGTTGGATTAAAAACTGCGGTGGAATTGGATTGCTTATGAGAAAACAGGGTGTGCGTCTCAGTAGTGTGGCAGAACCCTGGGGCGAGCTTGGATTCTATCTCTAATGAGTTTCTCTGAAAATGAATCTTATCGAGGCACCGAGTACCTTATGTACAGGTTCCTGGAAACAGATCATGTATGGACGTAAGCATGAATGTTTAGTAATGCATGATCGTTAAATGAAATCCTCAGGGGACCTGTAATGTTAAAATGGAATATTTCTTTACGGTTTCCAAATCCTTACACTTCCAGATAAGATGCAGCTAGGGAACGAAATACTCACTTCGTCTCCTTCAGAAACCCATACTCCCCGTACTCTTTAACAACCCTACCACATTTGACTGGAATTCCTAACTCTTCAGATCTTCCTCAACCCTTTTTAATGGTGCACCTGCCGGTAAGTGGCACCAAGGGACCACCTTGTAAAGGAGGTACAGGGCGATGCCTTGGTTATCCTTGCGCGAAGAGTTTAAATGATGTCGGGGGAGCGTGGACGCCAGGCGATTAGTCCATCACGGTCCATCCACCTACCACGGAACGTTTTATCCAGAAAATGACGAACAGTCGTAATCCAGTGTGGAGGTGCGTCATCCTGTTGAAAAATGATGAATGGTTGCAACTCTTCCAACTGAAGATCACAAACTGCTGTAGTATGTCGAGATAAATGTTTCCTGTGATGCTCTTCTCACAAAAGAGAAATGGATCTGTCCTATCACCGTATAGTTCATGAGTCAACACTAAACGTTTAACTTTGGGTTATCGCGAATGTGTTCACGAATGTCATGTGAACATTCGTGAAATGTCATGCGGGTTTCGAACCCGATATCTGTATGGTCTGGCAATTCACATGTCCAACTACTTGGAAAGTGGCTTCATCAGAAAAAAGCACCTTTAGGTATTCATTGTCTTCATCAATTGAGGCCACTGTGGAACAAGCGAATTCATAACACTGAGGAAGGTCATTTCGCTACGAAGCTTAGACATTTTGCGTTTTGTATGCATAAAGACGTATTCGCTTATGCAAAACTTTATGGATTTTTGATTTTGGTAACTGCAGTTCACGCGAAGCACGGTGAATCGACTTTTGAGGTCTATATTGGAATGTTGCTTGGACATTTTCAATTTTAAAGTCTTGAGACACGATTGGACGTCCATATCGAAGCAGGTCAATCCCACAATTAAAATCTGGTTCGAAGGGAGGATCCTTTATGTATGGGCGGCGATAATTTTGTTGCGCGGTAATTACAGATTTTAACTCCGTAAGCCACATGACACATTCAGCCTTCACTTGTGGCGTTGCCATTTTTATGCATAGTTTCATAATAATTTGCATAAGACCGCATTGCTCTGTCTTTTGATTGTGACATAATTAAATTTTAAAATAGAAACAGGACTTTATGGACACCCTGTATATGTAATAAGTATACAGTATATATAATTCACCTATTCCTAACCCTAAGTATGTATCTTTAATTCACGAACAGAAAAGCAATTATTGGAGGCATGGATATGTGGTACCTTCTGAAACTTCGGTGGGAAGCTTATTCCAAGTGAATGGTGATGATGTTGAAAGGTAAAGATTATAGTGTTGAACAGTTTGTCGAATCACTCCTGGGTCCCGGATTTTATACTCTGCGTGTAAGTCGGCCTTATTTGTTATAAGTAATTTATTATAAATTAATAAAATATTTATTAAAATATAAAATAATATAAAAATAATTTTTTTAAAAAATCATAATCTGAAATTCATGAAGATTTCCAGTAATCTTCCCCTCTAAACAATTTCGATTTTTTACTCTCGCAATGAAATGATAGTGAAGTAACTGTTTTCATTCTTGGTAAAGTTCCTGACGTCGCTTTGACATAATGTATATAAAAATCCCTAACATCATATCATTTTTAATGATTAATTAGTTAAGTTTTTTACATTTTTGCCACCTTGAACTCCTTGAGTCAGTTATCCGATATGTGTGCTGTGAGGAGGCAGTGTTTTTTTTTTTTTTTTTTTTTAACCTTGGAACGCCTTCTGTTAGAGCATGCTATTTAAGAGTCCTTAATTGTCCCATTGGGGCTATTACAGTCACTCATGGGGCGAAAAGAAGTGGAAGCAAAAACTGCAGACCTGCTGTACTCCACAACGATCGGTAGAACCTGAGAAATATAAATAATGAAATAACTTTTTGATCAGTTACTATGCTTGTAGAAAAGCTCTTTGAAGAATATTTAATAAATTCATTTTATACTATAATCAGTGTAATGTACCTTTTATTAAAATAATCTTTAGTTTAAATATTCAAACAAAGCATATTAATACATACACTGTCCAAAAAAATACGAACCTTTGTATTAAAAAAATTGTGCGCGCCGGGCACGCGGAAGTTAAGTAGAAACTCCTTTAGACGAACATTTATCACCAAATATTGGGTCCCTTAAAAAAAAAGAGAGACAGGGAAAATAAAAATACATGTTCACTATTTTTTAAATAAATAAAAAATATTATGTACTATTAATTTTTTTATTTCCAATACAATTTGAATATAATATATGTATAATATAATTAATAATAGCATAATAATAATCACAAAGTTTTGAACTAATAGTTGAACATATGTAAAAGTATAATTATAATTAATGATAGTATACGTATAATAGGAGTAACAATCAGAAATTTGAACAAAAAAATCATAGAATTTTACTTGAAATTAAAATTACAAATGTGAAAATATTTAAATAAAATTTTTTCTTGCTTTTCGTTTTGCAAACTTATTAACTATCTCATCACAATCAATAATTTTAAGTAAATCGCTCTCTATATATAAAATAGCCGTATTAATTAGTCTTTCCTCTGAAATTGAATTTCTTAGATAATTTTTTACTCTTTTTAGACAAGAAAATGAGCGTTCCCCCGATGCGTTTGAAATTGGCATGGTTAGCAAAATTTTCAAAATAATTTCCACATTTGGAAAAGTTGCTTTCATATCTAATGCTTTTTTGTATATATCATTAATTGATCGCTTGTCTTCTTCGTCTAAAAAGATTAAAAACTGTTCCAACTCATCTTTAAAATTACTTGAATCAAGGTCATCTTTATATATTTCTATTAAATTATTAACGCATTTTTTCTTTTATTCTACACACAATGTAAACAGGAAAAAAAACTCTAAAATTACTTATAACATTTTCATAGAATTTTCCGCGTCTGTTCAGTTCTGCTATTAAATGATCGCATATTACATAGAGTACATTATGTAAAAAAAATTCCTTTCGATTTTCTGTACATGTTCGCTTGCGATCATCTTCAAATGTTTTATCTCTTAGTTCTTTAACTTTTGATTCGATTTCGTTGAAATTATGTCTTATGTTTTCATTAATAAAAATTTCTAGACTTTTTAATAATGACACACCTTTAAGAATTGTGAAGTCAATAGATTGTAAAGATTTACTTGTTGCATTGATTCTTTGCAATTTTTTTTTTTTCCATAGGACTGTCATTACAGCAGTTTCATAATCATTCATTTCTTTAAGTAATGATTTTGCTTCAATAACAAAAAATTTTTTTTTTTTTACTTTTGTGGAATTGCATATCTCATCTAATGCCTATTTTATATTTTTGTAGCCAAATGTTAACGCTAAAACTGCATCAACCCTGGAAGACCACCTTGTATCTGACAATTTCATGTATAAGAACTTTTATCCAATTTATTCCATAACATGTTCCATCAAAACGTTGATGCAGAGAAAAAAAAACAAACAAATTTTGAACGAATAAAAAATATCTGGGAGCATTAGTACAACTCCATGCAGCAACATAATCAACTAAATTAAGTGAATGACTGGAGCACGGAATAAAACGTTTCTGATGGAGCATGTTGTCTTATTCTTGTTTGCAGACCATTGTACTTGCCCGACATATTTGCTGCATTGTCGTACGATTGTCCATGCCAATATTCTACTACTGGCAAAATTTGCAAGGTAGATAAAACTGTCTCTTCTAGATACTCCGCATTGTCTTTCTATAGGGAAGAACTTTAAAAATCTTTCTTTAACATCCCCATTTGCTTATAAATAGCGCACTACAAAAGTAAGTTGATCTACATGCACAACATCGGGTGTAGAATCTAAAATAATACTATAATATTTTGCGCATTTTATTTCCTCCACAATGTGTGCCATAAGATAATCGGCAATTATTTGCAAAAGTTCATCACACGTCTGATGCGATGAGTAATTTACATGTCCGCTACCTTGATTTCCATACTTTTGTTTGTAAGTGCAACTTTAAAAAATCGTCATATTCGCTCAAATACTCTAAACTAGTCAAATGATTACCTTTTCTCGAAGATGTTGCACTCTCGTTATGGCCTCTAAAAGCAATGCCCAAACTTGCGAGGAATTTTATTGTGGATACAATTCTTCGCAGAATCTCTCTCCAATAATTTTCTTTTTGCAATGTAATTTGCAGATTTTGAACATCAATGCGATTTAACGTAGAGGAGCGCTTGTATAATGCACACATTGAAGCGACGTGCTCTTTTGACATTTCATGCTCGGACATAGTTATTCCAATATTTTTCCAATTTTGGAACCCTGTAGTCAACTTAGACTTTGAGCCCGAAAACATTTTGCATGGGTAATAATAAATTGATTTGGATGTTTCGGAAAAAATTAGCCGCGTCCTTTCTTCTTTTTCACCATTCGAAATTTTTCTGTAAAAATGGTCGTTATACAAGCCTCTATAGTAAATGCGATCACCGTGTTTATAGACCGATTTAAGTGTAGTTATATCGCCTATATTTTTTGGTTTATTTGAAATTAGAAATTCAACCATTTCATTAGATAAAACGTTAGGCCAGAGAGCAATATCTTTTAGTGCAACTTCGAATGGAATATTTTCCGTTTGCGTTTCAATATTTTCTAATGGACTTTCTTTTATATTTTTTTCTACTGGTTTTTCACCTGGTTGACTGTTGACTGGTTCTTCATCTTCTTCATCATTGTTGCTTTCTTCTGTACCTTGGTTTTCAACTTCAACTAACTTTTTTTGTTGACTGATGGAAGCTCCTTGTTCTTCATCTTCATTGTTCGCTCGAATTATGATGTCCTGAATGACCAGGGCCAGTTATAAATGTTGGCAACTTGCTCGCGTCTTTTTTCAATTTATCTTTTCTCAGCCCCTGATAGATGTCGTTTCATTTTTCTAGCTACCATTGGTAGCCCACCAATGAAAAGAAAAATATAAAATTTAATAGTCTGAACGATTAGAATACTAGAGAAGAGATTTTTCGTTATAGTGCAATGAATTAATGATTAATTAAAATTCAAAAATTATTCATGAACTACGAAAATCCAGGCGCTGATGTAACAGGAATTAATTTTATCTTAATATAATTTCAACAATATACGATATAAGCGTATATCGTAAGTCTGCACTGCAGGAGCACCTTTGTAAGTACAAAGTAGCAAATACGATTCTATTGCTCCGATGAGCGGTAGCGCAGCCACGCGGGGCGTATGCAGCGTAGTATGTGTATAGTATGCAGCGTAGTATGTGTATAGTATGCAGCGTAGTAATGAAAATAAGCGAATATAAACGTACTATCAGGTTTTACCGCCGATTGTAAACTTGTACGTAATTAAAATTGCACATATGAAACCAAACTTGGTGTCATTAGAAAAAACTGTAAAGTTGGGGTTTTGCGGGGCCCTTCAGAAGTTGGATTCCGGTGCGCCCGCCGTTAAATCCGCCTCTGGACTGTAGTAATCTGAAGCCAGAATTGGGAAAACGCGTAAGCTATCAGACTTTTAAAAAAGTCTTATCATGGGTGCATGCTTAGCAGGAGTCACTATTCAAGAAACGAAAGACATAACGAAAAAAAAACATCCATCTCAAAGCTATTTATGACTGGAAAGCAAGCGGTTCTTCCACATCACATTTCTAAGGCGGAAATGTGGCAGAAAACCAATATTTCAAGAGCGAATCCGTCATATTGTAAGAATGGCTGTGCGGAAAAAAATAGGACTTTCAGTGTTCAGCAAATAACATATGAATTCAATTAAGCCCATTAAATTGTTCCATGAAAATTTTATAACGCCTAATTCAGTTAAGATCATAAGAACTTTTGCTGACTTTTCACTTGAAAGTACATTACTTGGCTTTGCTTGGTCATACACCGATGAGGTGACAATAAGCACTCCGAAATGGCTGGTATATGGGCAATGGCACGCATTACAAAGAAATAAGCACTCGCCTAAGGAGCATTTTTTTTTTATTTGATGTATAAGTGCAGGACTGTGGCAACTAGCGGTGACTAATTTCGTGATATGAGTGATGCGTTTTGTAGATAGAGAACTTAGTTTACATTCTGCTCCGTACACAACTGAGACGTTTGTCAATTAAAGGACAATAATATTTTATATCTCTCGACTGCCCGAAGATTTTCTCTCAAGTTATTTGTTTTAAATTACAGGGAACTTTGAATCTTCGATTTTTGTTAGTTTATTATAAAAGTAATACAGCATGTGTTAATCAGCCCCTGCGTCTTTCACTCTGTTAACTAGGCGATTTTGGTAAAATATTGTTCTAAATTGGAATTGTGTGGCGTATTTTTCTTTATTTTGAGGGTATAGAAATTTAAGTAGAAGCAAGGGGACCCAGTTTTTTTCTTTATTTCTAGGCGACGAGGCTCGATTTTTTTTTTTTCTTCCCCCTTTCGTTTTAGGTTCTGAAAGGGCTATGGTACACTGTTGCGTAAGAACTGTTTGCTCTGCTGCCGAGTCAGGTTTTCCGATAAAGATATTCAAATAACATTTTAGAAAGAAGGAAACAAAACTGGATAAAGAAATATCCAAATTGTGTTCGACAGCGAGCAAAAATGGTGGGTACACCTAAAAGAAGTGCCTTTTATATGTGTGCACACTTCCTCCTTTCGCATCACAGGGTCTTGTCGATCGTCGTTGAAGAGTAGAAGAAATGATCCTCCGTTGTTTGCTTGGGGGAGCATAGATAAGAAGAAATTCAATTTCCCTATTAGTTCAGTTTACAATAGTATATTGTTTTATAGTATATCTATACAATAACGGTATAAAAACACCATAGACAACTCTTAAAAGGGAAAACTACGATAGTAGTGTAAAGGGCATCATTTCAACTGTATCTCATTTTGTGCTCATCCTTCACACACATCCTTCACAACTCTTAAAAATATTATGCCCAGTTGCATTTAGTCTTACTTAAATTGTTTTATAGTATATTATTGTTTTTGTCGACGTTGTTTTCTTTAAAATTAAAAATGTTTTAACTTCACGTGTTTTTTAAAAAAAAATGTTTGCTTGAATTTAAAAATTGATTAACGGTACTTCACCGTTCTGTGTTCGATTGCTATGGTGTTCATTTATTCTGAATTTCTATTTGAGCTATATAATATTGTCTGTATTTGGTAAAAGATAAAGTACTACATATGATGCTGATTATAAAAAAAAAAAAAAACCCAGTTCGAAACATTTATATTATACAGAGAATGAAGATCTTCCAGTCACATATCCTCCAACTGCATCGACCATTTGTTCTACGAGCGGCATCGCAAAATGTCATGCCTAGAAGTTCACTGATCCCATCCTTCCACCTAGTTGCAGGTCTTCTTCTGCACCTCTTCTCCTCGATTTTACCTTCCATTATATTATTCAACAGAAAGTTTCCCTCTCCTTACTGTGTCCAAAAAAAAACTTGTTTTCTTCTGTTGATGCTATGAAGAAGCATTTTACGCCTGCCAATTTTATTCAGTACCCACTCATTTGTTCTTCGATTCACGTAAGAAATACGCAGTATTCTCTTGTAACACCACATTTCAAATGCCTCAATTTTCTTACTGGTAACTCTTCAGATTCTATGCAACTGAAAAAATTAACTAATCAATGTTCTCAGTGTCGTTTTTAGGGGCAGATCTTGATCTCTCCATAGTTTTGTCAGATCAGTGACACGTTTTAGCAATTGTCTGTCGTCTCTTTACATTGTTTGAGCAATCACCATTTTTTATTCTTGACCCTAAGTAATTAAATTCATCAACGTCTTCGATATCTTGCCCATTAACCTTCACTTTATTGGAACCGAGATAATCACCATAATTTTAGTTTTGCACACATTTCAGAAACGATCAGTTTTTCTTACTTGCTTCACATATTCTCCTTAGAGTTTCTTTAAGTTACCTTAGAATTGAAAATTAGCACAGTATCATTCTGCATAACGAAGGTTGTTTATCCTCAGTCCTTCAATTTTGATGCCAGTCTCTAAATCTTCCAAAGCTTCACGCATGATATCTTCGGCATAAAGATTAAAAAGGTGAGGTGACAAAATACAGCCCTGCCTGACACCGTTACCTGTTGCGAAAAAGTCTGTTACCCATGTTGGTTCTCACAGTTCCTTCCTTTCCTGGTTACAGTAGCTTAATCAGCTGAATTATGTGGATTGGGAATCCCATATTCGTCACTGTTTCCCATAAGTTTCTCATGTTGAACACAATCAAATGCTTTTGAATAATCTATAAAACACAAAACGACTGAAACATTGAATTCTTTGCATTTTTCAAAAAAAATAAAACAAAAACTCGTAGACTTAAGACCTGATCCCTGGTTCCTGTGCCCCTTCTGAAACCTGCTTGCTCTTCTGGCATTGATATTCAAGTTTTCTTGAAATTCTGTTTAATATTATTTTAAGAAGAATCTTGCTAGCGTGAGAAATAGGCTAATAGTCCTGTAATTTGAGCAAATTTTCAGATCTCCTTTTTTAGTAAGGGAATGAAAATTGATTTCTTCCAATCTGATGGCCACCATCCCGTTTCCCAAATCTTTATCATTTTATGAAAAAACTCGGCGTCCTTCACACCTGTAGCTTTAATCAATTCCGCTGGGATTTCATCAATTCCAGGTGACTTGCCACACGTCAGTTCTCTAATGGCTTTTTCGACTTCTTCCTTCAGTGGAACTGGTTCATGATCACACTCTTGAAAACGGGGAAAAGCTACTCACAGTATTCTTTCCACCTTCCTTTAATTGTGTTCTCCTCTGTTAAAATTTCCTCCCTGCAGTCCTTAATTACATTGTTTTGGTCGGAACTTTTTTCTTAAGGACTCAGTAACATCATACATCGTAGTGTTGTTTTCGTTTGTTGTGGTATTCGATTTCTTTACACTTTCGATTGATATAATCCTGTTGTTCCTGATACTCTTCGTTTCCGTGTACACCCTGGGCGTTTGCTGTTCAATAAGTTTAAAAGTGGCTTCTGTAATCCATGGCTTCCTGATCTTTGACCTTTCTCTAATGTATCTATTTGCTGAATTCTTAATAATGCTTTTTGTATTTTCTCAGGCACTATATCATCATCTAGTTCTAATAGAGCTTGAAAAACTATTGCCTATTTCAGATATATAATCGTTTGGAATATTTTTTGCATCCAATCGTATAGGGAAAACCGTATTCATGATCTTTTTCAGCTTCAGCTTGAGAATGATATGGAGTAGCTGATGATCACTGCCACAATCTGCTCCAGGAAGTGTCTTTGCTTTGATTTCACTGGAACGCCACCTATGCTGAATAAGGATGTAATCAATCTGATTCCTTGTTTTATGATCAGGAGATTTCCATGTGTAGAGCCTTCTCTGGAAGCAGGTGTGACATATGACAAGACTGTTCAGATGGCAAAATTCAATTAAACTTTCACCCCGTCCATTTCTAGTGCCAAGACCAAACCTACCACATTCCAGACCAGAAGAAAACTGTCTTGCCTACTTCTGCATTGGAATTACCCATAAATATCAAAACGTTCTTTTTTGGGACCAGATCAAGAGTTGCTTGGGCATTCTTATAATAAACATCTTCATCTGTGGATGTTGATGTCAGTGCATATGCAACTAATACTGTGAGGGTTACTGGTTGGCTGTGAAGTCTAACCGTCATCATTCTACTATTAATAGGATTAGTAATAGAATGACGATAAATAGCATTAATTGTTGACCTTCTGTCACAACATAACAATAGGTTCTGAACGTTATAATATTTAATTTCACATGGTTGGAGAAGTTCCGATTTTTTCTGTTAAGTTCAAAGTAATGTTCGGTTTCTTCTTATACTTCGATACGGTACACAGAGGCTATAGGTCTTCCATTTTTATTATAACTGTTTTCTGGCAACAGATGTCTTTTAAAAAAAAAAAGAAAGTTGCCATAGTTAGTGATCTGTCGTGATTTTTTTTTGTTGTACGGATTCATCTAGTATATCGAATCTGTACGCACAATAAAAGTTTTTATGATTTCAGTATTTCACATTTTATTGTTTTTATGACTTCAGTATTTCACATTTTAATTTTCTTGTAATACTTTATTATTCAGTTCAGTATTATTTCGTGTGTACCAGGAGTTGTTAAAGCCTTAAATATTACGTAATACTGTATATACCTTATATATGTATTATTACGAATAATAAAATTAAAAACAAATAGAGAAGTCGGATTTGAAGTGCGATAATATGGATTATGGATCAGGGACACTGCAAGAGCAAAGGTACCCTACAACCATAATATATACATAAAATTATTTTTATTGTTATGTGTAGAATGTAGTAGGTATATATCTATAAGTATAGAATTTAAATATAGAATTTAACTAGTGCTAATAATGAAAATACCGTGTATCCTGGTAGCGATATTGTGTTGAACAAAGGGTGGAAAAAAGGAAAAGAAAAAGTGTAACGATATAAAAGAGTGTAACGATATAAAAAGAAACAAAATGCAAATTTTGAAAAAACAACGGCCAATGTGGAAATAGCATTGCAGTATTTTTCATAATTTTTGTGTCTTCGTCAGAGGTCATCCACCAAAATTATGAAAAAGAACAACAATACTCTTACTTCTGTTTCTGATATGTTCTGTATGTCAAAGAGCACGTGTAAGAAGCCAAGTGGTAAAAATAATTTAGAATACAAATTTAGAATAAATAAAATACAAGTTATGTAAAACTATTATGTGTTACTAATGTATTACATACAGAACATGGATGACCTTACAGAAGTAAGTGGACCGCTATGAAAGTGAAGACAAAGGAAGGGAGTGTCCGAATGACAACAACTTACAGCTACTGGACGGGTTGACAGAAAAGATTTAGCCGGAGGCTAACCCTTGTATATATGCGTAGAAACGCTAGCGGCGCCTAGCGTTAGACGAATTTGTTGTCTGTATATTATGTAATTTACGTATGCGGTGGAGTTGCTCAAACATCCGGGATAGATAAGAAATATAAAGTATTTACGTCAGTTGTTTTAAGAGTGTAACTGTGTACATTTAAGTTACAATCAAATAACAATTAAATAAATAAATCAAGATAGGTTTAAAAATAATTACAAGATAGTTACAAGGCAAATACACTATGTTAGGCCAGTCGGTGGGTACAAGTTTTCCAGACCGTAAGACACCAAAGAGGCCTAGTGTATTGTATTTACACTATATACATACTTGATGCGTATGGGAATAATAATTATAAGTTAATAATGCTGTTTATATTAATATCTATTAATTTCTTGTGCCTTAATATGTTAAGGGCTTTATTGATATGATGACGCAGATATGCAATAGGAAAAAGATTTTTGGTTAGTTTACTGTATAATATTCTGAGGTTATCAATAGCTGTAGTTTTGTCGCTGCATATTGTTGCTATTCTGATGCATTGTGCTAGGATAACATTAGCATGTACCTGTTTGGAAATATTGGAATTCCATTGTGTAAAGTTTGCTATGCTAAAGTTGAATGCTTCACGTTTGTTGTACAAATTGATGGAGGCTATACTATTTTTTAAATTAATGTCTAGATCCAAAAAATGGGCTGCTGTATCAGAATTGTTTGTTCTTTCTAGTACAAGTTCGTTAGGGTATAAATGTCCATAATCCTGGATGAAATTCGGGCAGTTGATTACCATGAGGTTGTCTATATATCTGAATAGGATTAGGTCCTGTGGAAATGAAGTTTCTGACCAGTATAAATATAGGTTGGCTATTATGCATGAGGCTGGGCTGCCCATAGGTGTTCCATTGGTTTGTTGATATACTGTGTTACCATCATATATGAAGTTATTGGAAATACATAAGTTCAGTATGTTGTTCCAGTAATATGTGTTGCAGGAAATAAAGTCCTTATGTTTATCATAGATATCTTTTAGTACCGATTTGAGATTGATTTGATTGATAAATAGGCTATGGAAATCAAATAGGCTATGGAAATCAAAGGGTTGAATATTATTGACTTTATTACTTTGCAAAAATTTTAATACGGGTTGTTGCCTATGATTTTGCTGTTATGTATGTTATGCATCAGTGATTGCAGTAGTTGTTCAAGTTTCTTTCCAGATTTGTGTACATAACTATTTTTACATGAGGTTATGAATCTGAAGCCTATTGGTTTTTTATGAAATTTAGGAATGAAGTAGATATAAGGTAAGCTGTAATTGCTTAAGTTGAGCTTTAGTTTTTTTTTGAAGGCCATCACACAAAAATTATGAAAAATACTGCAATGCTATTTCCACATTGGCCGTTGTTTTTTCAAAATTTGCATTTTGTTTCTTTTTATATCGTTACATTATTTTTATATCGTTACAATCTTTTATATCGTTACACTTTTTCTTTTCCTTTTTTCCACCCTTTGTTCAACACATATATCGCTACCAGGATACACGGTATTTTCATTATTAGCACTAGTTAAATTCTATATTTAAATTCTATACTTTTATATATACCTACTACATTCTACACATAACAATAAAAATAATTTTATGTATATATTATGGTTGTAGGATACCTTTGCTCTTGCAGTGTCCCTGATTCATAATCCATATTATCGCACTTCAAATCCGACTTCTCTATTTATTTTTAATTTTATTATTCGTAATAATTATTATCCTAAGCTTTATCCAGGTTGAGCTCACGCCGCCTAGAACAGCTTATATACACTTGCTATTTCTTTTTTCTACCCGATATTTATATATTCACCATCCTATCCTATTTATTTTAAAAAAAAATTATTATTCGTAATTATATATGTATATATATATATACACACCTACCTTATAATTAATATATTTCTTAAATTTTACGCAGAAAATATCCTAGTTGCAGTTATTAGCAAATTGAAATTCTACTACCTAAGTACCATGCTACCCTAATAATCAAATTAAAATATAAAAGTAAGACAAAACATTGTTTTCTTTTTCTTATTTTTTTATGATTTTATTTATTTTGAATATTAGGTTATCTTGCTACTCAATCCGAGTAACATGCAAATAAATGATTCCTGAACACACGCTTAGACAATATAATAATATAATAACAACAGTAATAAAAGAGAGCAAACTGTGATGGACTAGGCACATGACAACATGTATCTAGTCCATCTCAGTTTACTGTCGATAACTAGATACGTGTTGCCACGTTACTAGTCATCGGTAGTAGATAACAGGTGGACACTAAGGAGAACACGAATGAAGGAGGACTAGAAACAGAGGAAGACCCAGTTGAAATCCAAAAAAGATCGGTACTACAGTAGATGGGAAAGGCTTAAAGCATATCATATTGCAGTGGCCTAAATTTTGTAGTGGATGAAAATAAATGACTGTTAATGATAAATTCAGTAATGTATACTTATTAGATTAAGTTAAATGAGATAGTAAATTTTGGAAATGGATTCGAGGCAGATTTAAAGCAAAATAAAACTTTTTTTTCGCATTAGTTCTGGTGTTTAATTACTAATTTTACTCGAGTAATTACTTGAGTGTTACCTAAAGTAATTGACTCGTTTATATTTTAACTTTTTTTTTTTTTTTTTTTATGGAGGAATTACAAGGCCGCAATGTGTAACGTCTTATTGTGGGAGATTCCAAGAAAGACCAACGATAAATGGTGCCATTATTATTATGCTAAGGGCTTATCCCGCTTAATAATAGTCTTTGGATGAATTATAAAAAAGGTTTGCAGGGCTGTCTTGTCCTTTCATGTGTTTTTGCGCCCAGCCGGATTTCAACTACTGTATTTAGATAATGCATTGTTCTTAATGTTCACAGCAGAAACATGTCTGCTTTCGGAACGAGTTTCCCTGGTATTACGCTACTTTCGAAATGATGGCCTCGCCCAAAAGTTGATTGGTCATTTGTTTAAAAATGAGACACTGCCATCACAGACTGTTTCAGATCTAAGTGGTCTCTCATTAGATAGTAAGTTGTCTGTAGTGATAATGGCCCTCGAGGGTAGTACAGTACATACTCATAATCACCATCCTCCCACACCTGGTTGAAAAGGCGTGAATTAGAACCCCATCAGTGACGAGAGGAATTTTTATTGCTTTTTTCACAACATGTGAGTTATTCGGCAAGGGTTTCAAGGTGTTTTCTCCTGGAAACTTGGGTCTTTCTTCCTGTAAACAGCAAACTGACTAAAGAATTATGCAATTACAGACACATCACGGCTTATAGCTTCTTTGGCGCTTAACGTATACCCGAGTAACCCTGATGACACAAAACTCTTGCAAAGAACTTGTTCGTTATGAGTTGCCATACGGTATATGAAGTCTGAACCTCAAAGTTATAGCTAATGCTGTATTATAACTTGTATTATAAAATATGTCTCATCTCTAAAACAAATGGCCAATGACTGCAAAAACACATGAAAGGGCAAGGTAATCTTACAAACTTATTTTGTCTGGGGCCATATTGCATTAGCTATATTATAACTACGAAGTCTTGGGATACGATTGAGCAAAGATTGCGAGTATTGTTATCATAATGCTTATATATATATATATTGAACAAGTATTATACAAATATTGAACAAGCTATATATATATATATATATATATATATATAGCTTGTTCAATATTTGCTTAATTCCTATTTAGATTTATGCACGCATACACATTACAGAGCGAGAGCTAGCTGATATGATGGACGAAGCTCTATTTCTTTCCACTTGAGTGTGTCAGTTCTTTGAGATGGCGTCGCCAGTTTATTAGTACATGTATCCACTTGGTGGTTATTGCCATCTATCTAAAAGCTAAGTTATAAGGGTGATGACCTAACAAAACGTGTCAGCTTGCAGTTTTTTCCTTGTTTGAAAGTAGTCTCTTCCACTCATTCGACACCTGCTTCTTCATTTCCTTTTGTAACTTCAGTTAGAAGGACGCTTTTCTTCGTCGTGCCTAGGCGACCATCGACCCGATGCTTTCCGTTTTGTCCAAGCTTTGGAGTTGATACTAACATTCCAGCCTTGTCGGATTCCGTAGGCTTTTCGATCAATAAATATCGATTATTTTCAAGAGGAATACAATTGGGTAGATTTCAATCGTTCATCACTTCCTTTCGTATGAGGTGCTTGTTAGTGCTTTAGCGAGGAATTGCCTTCCAAGATATAGAACGTAGGTCGAATTTCTGTCCCCCTTTCCGTTTTTCCCATCTCTTGTTATTTTACTTGTAGATACGTTCTGAAGGCTCTCGGAGGCTCATTTTGAATGCGTTGTGGTGTGGATGGGGGGGGGGGGTAGCAAGAAGCGAAATCGCATGGGTGTAAAAGGTTCAGATATTTGCGCCACCTAGCGCAGACAATTTACTGACCTCCGCAAACCGAACTGCCACATCGGATAAAATGTTAAGTAGAAAGGAGGTGGTTGGGTGTATGTAAAATATTGAAGGGGAAAAACAGTTTTAATTTGAACAGAACAAACCTGAATTTTGGAGTTTCTTTGCATATAATTGTGTTCTCTTTTTCTTATAGAAAGATTTTTCGATTTGTCAAGCTTGGTTCTTTTCATTAGAATTATCTTTGCTTTCGATATTTTTCCCCCCTGTGCCGAGATTTAGCTGCATCGAAAGTGACAGGAAAACGAATGAAGTGTATGAGTCAAAGTGGCATGCGTACCTCTTCCCTTTCCCCAGTGTCTTTCATTTATGGGAAATCGTTATAGAATGCATTCTTCACTCGTGAAACAGATTTCTTTTTAATTTTCTATCAGACAGTTCTGGGAAGTATTATTTTTAGGATTGTTTTTTTCTATGCTTAGCTCATTCGAATACTCGAGTATCAAAGTGAGCATAATGTGTTTTTTAAACAGTGACAAACAACTTAGGTTATAAAAATTATTTGTTGCTATTTCTTTCTTTCAGAAACTCCTAAAGTGATCCATTTTTTAATATTAACGCTGATCTTTTTTGTTCGGATTTCATCTTTTTGATATTTCACGAATTTTGTTTACACCGGGAATTAGTTTAAGAAATAAAAGTTAATCTGTAGTCATCTCTTTGTTATCAACTTTGATGCAATAATAAAAGTTAATACCAAAGTTATATCGACTAATTGCTTAGATGATAGCATGGCGTGATTGGAATATGTCTTCGTCGTAACTACTGGAACGCTTGATTACAACTAGGATTAATCCATTATTTCAGGAGGCTGACCTTGTATCACCTTACCAATACGGCTTCCTTCCTGTATCTGAAGTGAAGACCGTAATAGACTTCTTTATTATGTTGAAAATTCGGTCCACAAATTTATTCTTGTCATCTTCGTCGATTTTGAGGAGCACTTCGACTCTGTGTGGTGGGAGAGCACCCTCGAACGACTTAGGTCGGCAAACTGCTCTGTACAGCTGTACAAATTGGTGAGAAGATCTATGTTTTCTGAGGTTTCTAGGTATGTCTCACGGGGCTGCCCTCCGGTGTCTATTTTTGTACCGTTGGTATAGAAATTGTCCTTCATGATTGGCTTAATTGATCTTTTGAAAGTAAAGATATTAGCTTATGCCGATGATTTAACAATATTAGTTGGCGGGAGATCTCGAGCAGTCTTGGAAACTTCAGCAAACTCCATCCTGCAAAATCTCTATTCTTGGGCCATTGGGAATAAACTCATCATTAGTGCGACTAAGATGATGGTCCTTAAATCGAAACTTAACATATAAAGCTTCCCCCCCCCCAGGTTTAGTTAACGGGAAACAGATTCCACTAGTTTCTGAAATTAAATACCCTGGCATTACTATAGACAATAAGCTCATTTTTCTTCTCATGTTTCTTACCTAACATTTAAGGTAAAAGGATTTGTAGGGACCACTTTTCGGATTTCTCGTACAGAATGGGGACTTTCTCGAAGAACTCTTAGGTTTTGTTACCATGCCATATTCCTCCCTGTGGTAACCTATGCTGCTGGGGCCATGGTTCCACAGGGTAGGAAATGTGAAGTTCCGGAATAAGCTTATGTCTCTTTAAAGGACCATATTTCTACCTATGCTAATGGCATGTCGAATGATATCAACTGCAGCATTACAAGTTTTGGCTGGAGCTTTCTCACTTGACTGACTTGTTGCTTATAGAGGTTTTTTTTATCGTATTAAGAATAAAATTCCTGCTGACATACTTGAAAAGAAATAAACTTAAATGAAGACGTGAAGAAAAAGAGAAGGAAATTCTGGAACGAGTTAACTTGTGACAGACCAGGTGGGATTCTATCCAAATTGGTCTGGTAACTAAACTTTTTTTCTTCTAAATAAAAAGAAAAAAGAACATTTTGTGTTTTTCAATGCGTATGTACTGTTCTTTCATTCTGATGGGACACGGTTCTTTAAACGATAAGTTGTGCAATTCAGGGCTTCACAACACACCTTTTGTGATCACTTGAAAATTGGAGTCATTTCATATTATTGTCCTAATTGCGAGGAAATGAGAAGGCAGTTAGTTAACTGTGTGGGAGAACTTCATCTTGGGCAAGAGACGGCATATATATGTTCAGAATTCTGGTAATTTAGAGGCCCTGCATAATTTGAGAAGGCAGTGTTTGACTAAAGAAAATACCATTAAGACATTTCTCCGGTGGATTGTAGAGAGACATGATTTAATTCTGCATACATATTCACAGTCTATTATTTGTGTACTTGTTTAATAAGTGACAAAGTTCTTTAGTATATGATGTAATGTAAATTACAGAGATGTTTTTTTTTTATTTATTCTTTTTGTAGCTCTTGAGATCACAAAGAGATATAGCTTAAATTGGTATACAATTAACAATTAGTTAATTGTTTTACAATTAGTTTATCACCAATGAAAAGGTGTAATAGTATATAATATATTCTGTCATATTATTTAATAATATGAGGTATTGTAAACATAGCAATAATTAACGTCAGAGAAATAAGTGTTAATATTTAATTTAGAAAATTAAATTAATGTCAACTATTAAACGTTGACAGTGTACTTTCGTAATTGTGATCTGATTAAATCAATGAGGTGAATCAGCATTGAAGACGTTTAGTTACACTTGAAAGTTATGTTGGAAGGAACATTTAACTGTTAGGTAGTTAGATAATTTTTTTGTGTGTGTGTAATTTTATTTATGGGATGGGGGCTCCCAGGCTTTTTTTTTTTTTTTTGTCCCTCATAAACTGAGACCTAAGTGTGCTACTACATACTGGAACTGGCCCACCTTCGCGTGGTGTGGACGAGTACTCAAAAGTAGCTTTCCATGAGGTTGCTGCTTATGGGTAGCCAAGTAGCCAGAACAACACAACACACATAATACTCACACAAACCGCACTAAACTACATACTTGGTCCATTGACAGTTACTTCACAGTGACACGAGGC
Source organism: Mastigoproctus giganteus (assembly GCF_048544385.1). NCBI lineage: Eukaryota > Metazoa > Arthropoda > Arachnida > Uropygi > Thelyphonidae > Mastigoproctus > Mastigoproctus giganteus. Next base: position 165,390,059 of record NC_143584.1, on the reverse strand, counting down.
GGAGTTGAATTGACATTCTAGGGGCGCCCTTACAATAACACATGTTCACATGTTTTCTTCTGCATGTGAATCGTGCCATACAACATATTACAATTCAAAAGTATATTTGCTCATTTTTTTTTTCATAGTTATGATTAGTGTGAGGTAATTCTTATAAAAATGTAAAAAAAGTCTGTAGATTGAAAACCCGAGTAATTTTATCTTTTTCGCCTCTTTGTGATAGTTATTTCGCGTGATTACATTTGAGTATTAAAAAACGTACGATAAGAGTAAACGTTCTTAACCTTTAAATAACTTTCTTAACCAATTTTAATAAACGTTCTTAACCTTTAAATAATTTCATCTCTCAGTGTGAAGACCTTCTGGATTACGTATAATATGAACCTAATTGATCGACGGTCATTACATTACATTACAGTACAGTACTGTAAACCCTTCATTTAACGGACTCGAACATACATATAGCGTTTTTGAACGAGGCTTTTCGTCGGGTTAGAATTCCAGTAACGTAACTGCCCTAGTCTTTTTAATTTTAAATTTAAAAGTTTAAAATAAGTTAAAATATATTAATTAATAATAAAGCAATTTTAACTCGCAGCTAATGAGAAAGTTAGCCTAGCTTTCGTTTATCAGCACAATATCAGATAATGAGATTAAAAAAAAAAAAAATCTCTGAAATACTGTACGGAGCATTTTTGTTCTCTTGAAGCTCAAGTAATTTCAAGCGAACTTGTGAATATTGAAGTAACGTGTTGTTGCAGTATTCTACCTAAGTCGTGTTTACCATTACTGCTGTTACGAATAAACTGTAAACAGCCAAATTCGTAACTTGTGCCCTTACAAAAGTCACATTGTAGAAATTGCAAGGGAGCCAGGATTTTCCTTCCTTTCCATCATCTGTCGAGGGTGTCAGAGAGGCTTCAGTAGGGTGTCACCTGAAATTTCCAACTGGTATACTCAAAGTGCTCTTCAGTCTCTGAATAACATCCGGTCAGCTTTTCTAATTTCAGATGGATGTTTTGAAGGATAGCAAAAGGGAGAGCGTTGACTCTTTTATTTTTAAACTTTACGTTCTGTTACAACTGGCAGTATTTCATACACAATGCGGACTGTTAGAAAGACCAGAAACATTGCATCAGGACGCCCCAACATGTAGCTTGCTAGCTACATGTGACTCGTAGAGTTCTGAATGGCTCGTAGTTGTCTCCTGCCTGCTTCAGGGGTTTCTTTAAAGGTTTTAATTTTCTTTTGAACGGAGTTCAGGAAAAATTCTGTTGTAGTTTTCAGTAGAAAAGAGTAGTATTTTAAGTTCAGGAAAAATGTGACGTAGACGCTACTTAGTAGTAATTCTGAAAGATAAGAGAGATTGTGCTTTTAAAAACTTCAAGAATTTTATATGGATTAAAGTTTAAATTAAAAAAAAAATACAGTAAATAATCTTACGAAGTCGACAAAAGATTGGGAAACGCCTGCTTTACAAACTTCTCCTAATGTTTCAATGTTTTACAGAAAACGATATTCACAGGTGCAAAACTTGTTTTAGAGCAGTTTTAGTCGAGCGGAGGCATCAGTAATCTCAGTGCTTTTCAGACACTTTCGGCTACAACGCAATATTTACCTGCCAAGAATAATTTGATATGACACCCATTTGGAAAACTGCTCCCGAAGGGTACGGGAAAATATCAAGGATTTCTTCCATGGTAATGGAAGAAAGAAGAAAATGACCGACTTGTCTGAATTCCAAAGAAGTCAAATTGTTGATGCACGTTTATATCTTATACAGGTGTATATTTTCCTTGATGTTTAAAAATAATAAAAACACCTTATATGAAAGTAATAGTTTCTCTAATTGCCGTATTCCGTATTTATGAACATGCAGTAATGATTTTTCAAGGATTTCTTCCATGGTAATGGAAGAAAGAAGAAAATGACCGACTTGTCTGAATTCCAAAGAAGTCAAATTGTTGATGCACGTTTATATCTTATACAGGTGTATATTTTCCTTGATGTTTAAAAATAATAAAAACACCTTATATGAAAGTAAGTTTCTCTAATTGCCGTATTCCGTATTTATGAACATGCAGTAATGATTTTTTTTTTTTTTTTTTTTTTTGTTTCTTGAGGTAGTACTGTGAAGGAAATACGATGAAAGCTGATGTTAATATAGGGGTGATATAAAAAGGTACGTGAATCAAATGACCGACTTGTCTGAATTCCAAAGAAGTCACATTGTTGTAGCAGGAATATTAGCCCCGAAACTGCTAATGTATCCAGAGAAACTGTATCGAAAGTGACGTATGCATTCACCAAGTATGACAAAACAAAATTGATAGGACGAAGTGTGGCAGAATATCGAAACTGACCGAAAAAGACCTCCTGATAGAGAAAACGATGTGTAGCCTGAAAAAGAAACTACTGCCTCAAAAATAACTACAGAACCTAATGTAGCTCTCAGCAGTACAGTTTCTAGCAAAATAGTTCGGCGAGAACCTTTATAAAGCTTAAATTTATGGCAGAGATGCTATTGCCAAAGCCACTCGTTTCTGATGGTAATGTTAAAAAGAGGATGCAGTGGTGTGAGGAACACAAAAACTGGGCACTCGATGATTGTAAACATGTCATATTTTCAGACGAATCATCATTTACATTTTTTCCAATATTAGGGAGAGTTTACGTTTGGCGAATGCCAAAGGACTGTATTGTGCTAACCGTCAGACATGGAGGAGGATCAACAATGGTTTGGGCAGCAATACCTTGGATTCTTTAGTTCATGTTCAGGGCCGGATTAAGAAATGAAATAGGCCCCAGCAATATTTAAATTTGAGGCCCCTTTAATATTTACAATACTTACGCCATTTAATATTTAAACCTAATTGCCTTTGACACAATTCTAATATATATATGAAATCAGAATGAATTAATATAAAAATACATAACGATGGAGCAGTATAAAACACATGGTGCCGAGGCTAATAGAAAAAGAAAAGAATGAGAAATAAAAAGAGAATTTTAAAAACCTAAAAAAAAAAAAAAAAAAACCAAAAACATATTTATATACAGTATATATATATTTATATTTTATAGACATGATCTAAAGAATACCAAGGTATTGCTGCCCTGATTAATAAGTAAAGAAAAATAGTGAGCATCAAACTGAGGATAGGGAAGATAATAAAATAACTATGGGAAAGAAAAAAGTTTGATGCAAACTAAAGAAGTTTAGTACATAGATCAGGTATTTCATCAGGGGATTACACCTGACCATGTACCTAATCACTGCGTTTCTATACAAACTCATGGTAATGGAAGAAAGATTGAAAATAATAGGAAAAAAATTGATATAATAAAAAAAGGGGAGGGTGAAAAAGATAAATCCTCCAAAAACATGAGTAAGGTAGACTAAATGCAGTGTATATAATTAAGTTAAGGAAATTAAATTAAAGTATAAATGAATTAAGAAAAAAATGATAATGAATACCTTGGATTCATGATATACCTTAAGTATATGTGTTAAAAGGATAATGTTAATTTTGCATGTCAAAGATAAGGAGAAGTAAATTTTGACTAAAAAATTTTAGTAAAGATGTAAATTTAGTGTAACAGGCAAAGGTATAGAAACGGGAAATAAATTAATATAAAACGGGTTTTAGTAAAGATGTAAATTTAGTGTAACAGGCAAAGGTATAGAAACGGGAAATAAATTAATATAAAACGGGAAATATCAGGGTGCGGGAAGGAAAAAGTAGTAAAAATAAAAGAGGCGAGAACAGCAGAGAAGAAGGAAATTAAGAATGTCCGAATCGCCCTCGTATGATACTAATAGCTCAACGGACGGAAAAACGAAGAATAAAAAAATAAAAAGCAAAGAAAAAAGTTTAAAGGATACTAGGCAAGTTGGGTGTGTAAATACCCAACCTCTTAGAGAGGGCCTTTTCTAAGAGGTTGGGTATTTACGCACCCAACTTGCCTAGTATCTTTTAAATTCTTTTCTTTGCTTTTCATCTTTTTTATTTTTTATCCTTCGTTTTTGTCCGTTGAACTATTATTATATATATAGGTAAGGCGGCTCCCAGAACGTCCGTTCAAATCCTCCTCTTTTCGTTGTACATTATATACAGACTCTGCAAAACATTTATATATATATATATATATATATATAAACCTCTGGAGGCCCAGTCCAGAGTTAAAAAAAAAGGGGGGGGGGGTCTCCTTCACATTCGCTCAAAGCATCCAGAACCAATCAGTTGTTGACCTAAGACTTACATATCAACTATCTATACAGAGATCTTCTATGTTGAAATACTGCTTTCGAGAACTCGAGAAAAGCAGCAAATTTACGCAACCCAGAAGAGAGAAGTAAAACTTCCTGCCCAGGTATCAAGGATCCAAAAACTCCACAGAGTGCCGTCCTGTAGGTCTCATAGATAGAACAATCATACAAAATGTGATACCAGTCCTCATTAGCGCCACACAGACACCTATCTGTATCAATCAGTCCAAGTGCAAAGAACTTCCCATTCAGAGATCCAAGGCCCGTTACCAAGAATAATGCTTCCAAGCCAGGAGTAAACCAACTCGTAAGATGCCTATTAACCAAACACGTAACGTCAGGGATAAATTGTCGTGTAACTCTTCCTGTAGTTCCAGTGTCCCATCGCGTTTGCCATTTGTTTATGATTTCATTAAGACACGCTTTCTGTCACTATTAATACTAGTAAAATTAAGCTCAATACCTAAAATCGTAGTAGATATCTGTCTCTTTATACAATAACACAATCCACGGTATACAAGAAACAAGTCTAACGGAATCGCTCCGACCAAGACTTGCACAGCAGCTGTTGAAACTGTTCGACACTCTCAAAATACTAAGGAGTATCAACCGTTGAATTGAATTTAGCTTAGTTTGTATCCTTGCAATCCTAGCCCAGTAAAACCAGGCTCCAGCAGCATACATTGTCAAGCGGAGGAAAACTGCTGTGTAGTACAAAAAAAAAAAAAAAGTCTTCCGCGACAAACCCCAATCTGCTTTAGACACCCTAATAATTGCACTGGAGAATTTCCTTACTTTATTACTAAGATATTTTGAATGTGGAACAAACGTTAATTTATAATCAATTAACAAGCTCAAATATTTAGTTTCCTTCACAAGTGGTATTTGCGTCCGTTAAGCTTATTTTGCAGAGGTCGGTTGAAATCCAGACTATTTTTAAAAAGCATCATATTAGTCTTAGTAGGACTTATATTAAGCTTGTAATTTTTTGCTCAGGAGTACAAATTATTCAATACCATATTAGCCTTATTCTTCACATCAACTCTTTGATCTACCAGCAATTATTATTGTTAAGTCATCTGCAAAAGCAATGATTTTTGTGTTTGGGAAAGATTGAACTAACCAATTGTGCAATACCATATTCCAAATAAGGGGTTCCAACACTGATCCTTGCGGACGCCCTCGCAATACCTGCTTTTTAACATAATGATATTGTGATTTTACCACATATCTGTTTGTGAAATAACTTCTAAACAACTTATATAGTTGTAAGGGGCAGTCAGCAACTCTTAATTGTTTAAGGGCAGACTCCCACCATGGGGAGTCAAAAGCCCCCTCAAAATACACGTAAATCGCTAGTTCGTACTTAGATGTAGAACCTCCAATATGTGTTATAAAGTCGACCAGAGCATCCTCACAAAATCTGCCAGGTGTAAATCCGTACTGATGCGCAGAAACCATATCACAAGCTGTCATTAACTCAGAGACACGAAATTCCATAAGCCGTTCTAAGACGTTACCAAAATTAGCTAAAAGAGCAATTGGTCGATACGACCTGGGTTCTGTCACTGGTTTTCTAATTAACTTTAATAGGCCAACTTTCCATTCGCCAGGGAAATATCCCTCAACTAAACCCTTATTTACATTGCCAGAAGCAAATGTGGAAACAATTTATGAAACCTGAGTGTATAATACACGGGCTGTTATGCTGTAGAAAGGTGCAGTTAGTTAGGCCTTAATTACCGGTAATGCTACCCGCCCAAAAATTTTCACCACCACTCGCAAACCAAAATCTATCGGTACCTTGACACTAATATATATATATATATATATACATAGGGTGTTTCAAAAGTGATGGTGAATAATTTAAAGGTGTACTGTACAGACTACAATATGCAAAAAAAAGCCTAGTAAACATGGGTCTTTAAGTGAATCATTTTCGAGATATTGCACATTTCTAGTTGAGATCTACCACTGACCAGGTGAACTGTACAGATTTGGGATCCACCACTGACTTGTTTGTTTAGGTTAGGTTATGCTCATTCTCTCCCTTTCCCCTCTCTCAATGTTCTGAGACGTAGCAGGCATACTAGTACTTGTCAAAGGATAGACAACGTGGAAAGAGTTTACAGCAACGAAGAGTACTTAAATCCTATGCATTTTTGTATCTGTGGTCATGAAAAAAGGTTGGTGTACACTTCTGACTTTAACACAGTTGAGGAATCGCAGCGTCATCTTGGAGCCTTTCAGCAAATCGGAAATACCCAGGAATGCCTGAAAGGATTCGCAGCTCAATGCAGAGAAGACTACAAAGCTGCGTACGGATGCAAGGACAGCATTTTGAACACTTTTTGTAACATCTGTAAAATCCTGTGGTGTTGAAACCAAAAATGTATTATCGTATGTTTAATAAAACCACCCTTAGCAAAGGATTCACAGCTTTTTGCTAAACTAGTGCTCCCATAGTCAGTGGCGGATCTTAACAGAAAATGTGCATTATCTCGAAAACGGTTCATTTGCGGTCCGATGTTCACTGGGACTTTTTTGCTTATTTTAGTTTGTACTTTTCACCGGCGGATAAGGGAAACCCTGGAGCCCGCGAAACTTTAATAAAATACTTTGAATACTTTGTACTTTTCACCTTTAAATTATTGACTATCATTTTTGAAACACCGTGTGTGTGTGTGTGTGTGTGTACATATATTTGAATAACGTTTAAAATAGTTGGAAATGGAATCTTTCATAATAAAAAAATAAAATAAAAAGGCGCGGCAGCAAAAGGCATATTCCTCTACATGATGCTTGAAATATTTTATTTTTTATTTTAACTCTCATTCTAATATATATATATGTATATAGTACACACATACATATAAACACAGGTACTGCATAGGTTTTATAATTATATTATGAATAATAATTCCTTGTTAAAAATGTAAACTTAAGAGGTCAAAAATGTTTTGATTTTTTACTTGAAAAATAAAGTAATAATAAAAACAATGTTAATAGAAACTTATTTATAGTACAATAAAAAGATCTTTTTTTTTTTTTTTTTGGCTGATGCTGCATAAGCTCATACACTTGCTTTCTTGCATCACATGCCACTACTACTACTATATAAGAATAAAATTTATATCCTTAACAAGTTAAGTTCAAGAATGCTTTTATATTGCACGTTTTCTTGGTTTATTATTATTATTAGAAATTTTTATCACTACTTTAGAAAATATTTGCACTGAAAATGAGGCCCCCTCGTCGCGTGATACCCCGGCTATGGCCGGTTTGGCCGTAGCTTTAACGCAGCTCTGGTCGTGTCATCACCCTAAACGGGCTAATTACTGCCACTAATTACCATGATATTCTGTGTGACCAGTTTTATTCCATGGTGCGAGCATTGTTTCTGTTTGGGGAGCATGATATGATGCTAAGCATCTCCTGTTGCCTGCACAATCACCAGGCTTAAATGTTATTGAACCACTATGGGCAGGAGAGGAGAGTGAGAAGCAGATTTTCTCCTTCACTTAAGGAACGTGAAACGTTCCTCCATGAATAATGGTCCAATATTCCTCTTAAGACAATTCACGATTTATTTTGAATTGATTCCATGTAAAATATAAGCTGTTTTAAACGCAAAGGGTGACCTAACACCATATTAGTGTATACCCATAACTCTTGTTACAGTCGTTTCCATTATTTTGTTCACTCCTGTATATTTGTCTTAATCCAATCATTTGCGTTTTAGTTCTTACATGAAATAAATTCGTAAATAAATTTATTAAAACTAAACGTGTATGATGCTTTTGATAAACACTTATATCTAGCATACGAATTCTTCGAATAAATTTAAAGGGCATGCAGTAGTCTTGAAAAATATGTTAAGGGAGAACACATGAATGAAAAAAAGTTTGACTACCTCTAGTACGAGTATTATTTAATACAGTATTAATCTAAAAGAAATTGCACACTCCATGGTGCATGCAAATTTATATAATAAATTTATTGGTACCAAATGTTGGAAATTAAATTCTCTTCTCACAGTACGATCGCTATTCTGTACTAGGTAGCTACTGTGACGACGTTTTCGAGCTCTTTGGGGTTACTTTCTCAAGCCTGAAGTAAAGGTATCAGAATAAATTTACTTGACGGGATATTTTTATCTGCCATCTTGAAACAAGATTAAAGCAAATTCCATTTATTATCCATGACGTTGGAAGAAGTGTAAAGTAGGCTCCGTTGATTCTGTTTAGTTCTTGTTTTTAAAAAGAATCATTCTTGCCTTAATAGCTTATTGTTCAACTATGTCTAAATAAAAATAACTCTGTTTTCATAAATTTTTGAAATCATACATTTAATTGGTATGAGACCACTGTGCGCACTTCTCCCATCAACTGCTTGATACAAGGGTGACGTGACTGTACTTTCGTTAATCATTACAAAGATGGAATTCTTAATGTTTCTCTTCCCCCCCCTTGTCTTTAAAACATTATAAAGAAGCATTTTAAGCTTCTCGTTTCGTTTCTTGCTCTGAGTAATTTTTCCGCCTATTGTGGCGCAAAGAAATTCCTTGGATATTGTTGCAGTGCCTCTTTGCCTCCTTTTGTCATGCAAATGTATGAAAGGGTGGCATCTTCCTGATGCATTCTGCGATGATTGCAGTCTACTTTTAATGTCTAGAAGATTACTGTAGAAGACGCCCACTTGCACACAATGTTAGGGTTGTTAGTGTTATTGGGCGAGGTTGAGATACCGTTCTGTAGATCCCTCTGATCCTAAAATCCTCGTTATTCGCAACTCCATTTTACCCAGCATGACTCTAACTGTTGCGATTTTCTAGTAGGTTATGTAGAAAGATATCCCTTCTTAAGGAGGGGTTGACGCAAAATTCAGTCGTCTCAGTTTGGTTTAGTTTACAGTTCGGAAGTGCTTTGTGCTTGTAGTCCATTATTTTTTCTGTAGCCGTCTTTTATTATTTTAGTTCATCAGGTGAGCGGTTATTATTAAATCTTTTGCCAGGAAAAATAAAATAATGTTTGAATCTAATGTTCGGTGTTACAGGGCTATCAGTCAAACTTTCTGATTTAAACAATCTAATTAAAATATAAGGGATGTTCCAAAATAAGGTTCAAGGACAGTGACTCGGTATTTAGTACCACAGAGATACAACTGTTTGCACCCAATGAAGACATCGTAACGTTATTTTATAAAAAATATACAGAACTAAAAATTAATAAAATTGTTAAATTAGCAATTGAAATTGACAGATTTATCGGTTATATGATTTAGGAAAAGATTTGCTAAATTAAAATTGAAATTTTATAGCTTGAATAAAATTTCGTAAGTTTATGAAAGGATCTAAATGCAATTTGTTCAGCGAAACTAAAGCACTGATTGATAGACTGTTATCCATATTCAATTGTATATTTAATTATTTGGCTTGAGTTGCCCTTGTGCCGATAAACATTTACACCACCACCAACAACATTTAATTATAAAAAAAAAAGGGCTCGTAGTAAATGTAGCGAACAGAATAAGTTATTTTTGACGTATTCTGTATCTAAGATTTTGTGATGTAAAAGTTTATAAAGAAATTTCAGTTTGATAAGAGCTTGCTTGTTTAATAAATAAAATAACAAAATTCTTCGATACTTTCAAATATTCTTTCTTCGATACTTTCAAATGCAAAATTTTATTAGTAATCTTATGGACTTTCGGAAACTATAAAAAAAAAAAAAAAATATATATATATATATATGAAAAGTCCTATAATCTAGTAATGAGGCCCATTGCCATAATGCCTGAAATGTTTCCAGTATATGAGAGACAAAAGAGGCATCGGATGGAAACAACACGCCTAGTTCTTTATGATAAGATTGCCGTGAAATAAATTGATGATTCTGTACGGATGATAAATCTTTCTGAGGTCCGCATAAGTTAGAACTGTACGCTAGAGCCAAATTCTTGTCGCGTGTCCATTATATCTAACTATGTTGAATGCCTGTTTACGCAATGTGCACAGTAAACCAAAGGACACAATAGCGTAAAGCTTAATTGTTATTTATCTGTTTAGGTTTAGGGCAGTAATTTAATAGAGGTGGTCTCAAACTGTTTGGTTAGTTACTAATATATATGTTAAATAGCAAAGGTGTGAGGTCGGAACCCCGTGGTACACCCTTCGTTAAAGAAAAGAAATTGGAAACAGTATCGATAACATAAATTTAATATAACCTTCCGTGAATATAGCTTTCATTGAGATTAGCTAAGCATAGGTTCACGTATTTCACGAAGTTCAAATTTGCTAATAAGCCTTTATGCGAGACCGAGTCAGTCTTGACTTAGATCAGTGTGGAAACCTTTGTCCAGCTTATTCATAGTGTACTGCGAAACGGGTACAGATTTGTAAGCACGTATCCCCGGGCCAAAAGCCGTGTAGAGAAGGTGAAAATAAAGTATTGAAGTGGTCAGTCATTTTACTAAACAGAATCAAATTTTTTTGCTATAGAACTTGCAGATTGATTGGCCTGTAATTCTGCGGAAGAGATTTCTTTATTTTAATATTAGTAAAGGTGAATGATGCAAGGAAGTGAACTTTTTCTGCATCAGCCGAAAATAAATAAATAAATAAATAAAATAATCAATAAAAATTGAAATAAAACAGAATATTTATACTATTGCCATTCCCATAAGGTAATTATCTAATTCTGCTTTAAACTTAGTCAGATTCACTAGCTACACTACGTAGGGAGGCAACTTATTCTAGTGTTTGACAGCCCGCTGCCCACAAGTTAACTTAATGAGACCTAGCCTTCTGTTATTCCTTGAGATTTTATATTAGTGGCTCCTGGTTCGTGTCTCAGCCACGACGCGGTCAAAAATTTCTTTACTTTACAAATAGTAAACCATCAAGTTTCATGCAATATCAATGTCTTTTCTTTCTTTTTCTTTTTTTTTTTTTTTTTTTTTTTTTTAAATTACAGGTTCTGAAAATCAATGATTTTGTGTGAATGAGGAAAGATAGACAAAATCAGTCACTGTACAGTCATCCAATATTTGGGATAAAAGGGGCTAACGCCAATGAAATTCCAAGAGTATATGGTTACAACATTGAAGGAGACTGCTCCTTCATATTTCACGCTAAGTGATCAATAGAATATAAACGAATGAGGGGAGAGCCTGAAAGATGCCCCACTTGTGGGAGACCTGCAACGTCCATCACTCCAGAAGTTGACAGTGTGCGTGATCTGGTGATTAGTGATCGACGAGTGACAGTTCTGTTGGTACCTTGCCAACGCCTTCGGCATCTCATCTGAACGTCTGTACTACATAATAATGTTCTCATTGTGAAAAAGGCGTCAGCACGATAGTTTCCAAAGTTGTTGACAGCGATCAGAGTTGTATAAGAGTTGTCAAGTGAAAGTTTACATAATTTTCAAGCAGAACCAACAAATTTCCTTGTAAGGTTTGTGACATGCATGAGACGTGGGTCCATCACCTTCATCCGAAGATGAAGTAGTAGTCCAAATAGTGGAAATACAACCCCCCCCCTTTCCTGCGATGAGACCTCGTAGGTAGTACAGTTGGTATAATCACTGTCCTCCCCACACCGGATGGAAAACACCTGAGTTCGAACCCTGTCAATGACATGAGTAATTTTTTATGAGTTTTTCACAACGTGGTTGTGAGTTAGTCTCAGGCGAGGGCAAAATCATGCAGCAGTTCGATCACAAAACACACGCAGTTTGAAGGCATTATATACGATGCAATATTGCGTAAGTTGCTGACGCGCTTAACACAACTACAACCCCTCCAAAGAAAAGGCGGTTCCTTCTATTGCAAGGTGATGGCATCGGTTTTTTGGGATGCTGAAGGAGTATTGCTAGTGAATTTAGCATTAGCATTAGTAGAGGCATACGATGCAAGAAAGCGAGCTTATGCGGCATCTGCCAAAAAACAAAAAAAAAAAAAAAAAAAAAAAAAAAACCCTCCCACTTCACCCCTCCATTCGTTTCAAATGCCTGTACAGCTCAGCCTTAAATTTATTTAGGCCATTAGCTTCCACAACAAAAGATGGAAGCCTGTTCCACCAATCAACTACCCGCTGGCTAAAGGCAAATTTCCGCACACATATTCTACAACCATCTTTCCTCAATTTGAAACTGCTCCCTCAGGTTCTTAGTCTGAGCAAGATGAAGAATCCCATCAGCATTCACCTTGCTCAACCCCTTTCAAGGCCTTATACACCTCAATCAGATCACCTCGCAGGTGCCTACTCTCCAGCGCTGCAATTTGCAGAACTTAAGCCTTTCTTGGTAAGAGCACCCCTTTGTTCCTCTCACCAATCTTGTTGCCCTTCTTTGTACTCGTTCTAGAATAACCTTCAGAAAGGCCAGACAGTTGCAGGGGCATATTACGCAGACCTTCTGAGGCGTTTGTGTGGAAACATAAAAGAAAAACGCCCAGGAAAACTCAGCATAGGAATCTTGTTCCACTAGGACAATTTATCTGCTCACAGTTTGTCATTGCCATGGCTGCACTTCATGAGTGCGGCTTTGAAATCTTGGAACATCTCTCATATTAAGTTTCTACACCCGAGCGTCCCTTCCTAAAGCCATATTGATTAAGCGACATGAGGTTTGATTCTTGGAAGTGGTTCTCGATTCTTTGGTAGAGAAAGCTCTCGAAGAGCTGGCTGAAGATTGACAGCTAGGCGATTGGCCTATACGACCCTAGCATTCCTTGTGGTTTCGTCGGGTTTTTTTAAAATGAATGTTATTCGTGCCGTTTTCCACAAGGCCGGGAAATGGCCCACTGAGAGACATCGGTTGAGGAGTTCCAATATTGTGTTCGGTATAGTTTCTACTACCACCTTGAGCATCTTGGGCTCAATTTTATCTATACCAGGGGTCTTTCTATTTTTCATCCTCGCTGCTGCTATGCTGAGCTCCATTGGTGAGAAGGCAGGTTCAAGCTGTGGTTGTGTATGAGTTATTGTCCTCACATAGTTTTCTTTGTTCCTGGGTTTGAGGCTCGGTTGCAGGAAGGAAGATATGGTCCAAGATATTGTCTATAGAGGATTTCCATGTTCTGGTATAGTTTCCCTGAGCTGTCTCGTTTGCTGTTACGACTTCCCCTCTGGGGAGTTTGTTTGCGGTGACCCGATGCACCATTCCCCAGGGGTTAGCATTCCCTTCTGTATTTACTAGGTTTTCCCATGAGGCTTTCTTTCTTTTCTTTATTTTAGCTGTAGTCATTTTTTTGCCGTAGTACATCGCTTCCTGTGGCCAGGATCTACATGCCCTCTGAAATGCCTTGTGGCCACTATTTACCCTTTTCCGGAGATCTGTGAGCTCTGGCGACTACCAAGGAACGGCTTTGAGGGAGATGGCCCCTCCGTAGCCAGGTGGGCAGGAGCAGCAGTGCCTAGCACATGCTTCTTGATTAGACCGGGGTTCGAGCCCGTGCCCACCAAATACGAAGGATGCGGAAAGGTCAGGGAATGATCACCGCATATCTCCCGAGCAATATGGCTTTAGTTGCTAATGCTCCTGAAAACCAAATAACAAATAACAAGCTTTGAGGGAAGGCATCTTCTTCTTGATGGCTATATCTGCCGCTTCTGTGATTAGTTGCAAACCGTGCGGTAACTCACTAAGTTTTATTTGACACCTGAACAATGGTGTCAAATAAAACTTAGCTGATCTTGGCTGCGCCGTGAGTGTGCGCGGAATGACTCCTACGCGCACTACCTCAGTCATTGTCGGTAAGATGGCCGTGCAACAGAAATCACAGTGTGTTTTGGTACGCTGAATTTAAATCTGTCATAACAGTGCAACATCAATACCGACTTACGTCGGCATTGAAATTCAGTGTACCATAACACACACTGCGCTTTCTGTTGCACGGCCATCCTACTGACACTGACTGAGGCAGTGCGCGTAGGAGTCATTCTGCGCACACTCACGACGCAGCCAAGGTCATTGTTGAGGTTTTAATTGAAACTTAGTGAGTTGCCACACTTTTCTGCTACGATCACAGCAATCGATCAGATATTTCCGAAGATAATTAAAGGGAAATCACGGACACCTTTTTCGATGACCCTGTACATAAAATAGTATGTATCGTAAGCAAATATTGTGGAGTATTTAAAGTAATTACATAAGTTATGAAATTACGCCCTAAATGAAATTAAGTCTTAATTTGCTTTAAGGCTATATGACTAATTAGTCATAATTAATGCTCTTAATTAAGACATGTCTTGTTAGTTAGCCCAAACCTTTCAGTTTCAAAATGAGATGCGATTAATTCAAATGTAGCGAAACTTTTCTTTCAGTCCGCTGTGATTTAATTCACAGATAAATGAATAGTTGAAATTTAACGTTAAGAATGTGAGTTAGGAAGTAAAAACTTACAACAGCTAATTGAAGAATCAAATTTATTGCATTCATATTCTCGTCATAATAACGAACCAGAGAATGTATAAATTTTCTCTTAGCTTTATTATTATATTTTTATTGCTAACTGGTAATTCGTTTTCAACGTTAATTAACAAAATGAATTACAGCTGGTTGTAAGCCAAGGTTTGCTTTTCATTTGCTCTTATGATATCCGAGATGACAAACTCTCTGAATGCGAATGATGCTGCTACTTACGCGATTGTGGATAGTTTCTTAACACGCAACAGTTGTGTGATTTTTCTTTTTCGAAGGTCACTGACTATTTCGTGCTAAAAGTTTCATGTTGTACATTCGTCGGGAATGTCACAGTGCCGATCTCTTGTCGGTGTTCGGACTGTTACACGTCAGACTACGTGATGCGCGAGCCGCCTTTGTGGTGTTTTCCGAATAGCTACAACAGGGTGAGGGATGGAACACCGTACCCTAAAGGTAGCTGTTTATTACATTAACTTCGGCAGTCCTTCGGGACGAATTTGGTGTAGTTTGATGTGACGGTCGATTGTAGGAGTAGGTTAATTAAATTTTTGGGGTATTCCTCTTGGAGTACAGCTGACTCGAGTAATTTGGGAATAAGCTGGATGCGTGTCAAAGTGATGCTGGTGGCGTGTGCTGGCTGATGGGGGAGTGCTTTGGAAAAATTGGTAGTTTTTGATACGCATGATGCATAAGTGGGGAAATATCAGAATCTGGATTGAATGCTGCTATTATAAAACTTAAACTATGTTTTGAAATCTTTCCCCTCTACCTCGACCATGTACTAAAATCATTTTCACAAATTGTTTACAGCAGGGCTTTACACAATTTTTGGTCACGAAACCCTAATATCTTTAAAATACATGGGTACAAATTAAAAAGCCAATTATGAAAAAATCAACGGATCAGTTGACATTTGGAGATTCTCTGCGACTTGGTTGTGGAACCCCATGATTCCGCGGAACAAACTTGGAAAAATCACTGCTCAGTACAGGTACTGAATTTGACGTGGGATATTTCTTCTGTCGATAATATTTTAATATGGATTATCTCATAAACCTTCATACAGTAATTTTCCTATCTTATTTATAAATATCGTAAAATCACCCTTTTACGATATTTGCCATATTTTTTGTTCTTTTTAAAAAGACAAAAATATAACAAATATAAAATCATGTGTGTGTACGTGTGCGCGCTCGCAAAAATTTCAAGGAACTCATTTTGAAAACCTGCGGTTTATTTTACACATGGTTTCAGGGCATTATAGCCAAAGCCGCGTATGCGCCATTAAACCCCAACAACAACAACATGGTTTCAGTAAAGCCAGTGTTAAATGAATCAAACATTTTAAAGCCATTATCAATTTCAAGCTACGAAAACTTTTCTCGGCCTAAACTTTCATGTCTGACCTTTTTTAGGTCATAGCCACCGAAATCTCAGGAAATTAGGTGGCAGAACCTGCCAGAGTGAAAACTTAAAATTACTGGGTACCTGGTCTGCCTCCACGAGGCAATAGTGTCGGCAACGTTGGGCTCCATCAGGGAGTCTAGCAGCCAAATGGCCAGAACAACGATACAGTAACACTTACAAAATCCATATATTTCTAACACTACACTTAAAAAATCTATGCACTTTTAAATCTCTGGCCTTTACAGTGAACTGTTACACCTACAATGAAAGCAACGCGGAGATGGGGGAAACCTTTGGTGCCGTGAGACAGGAACATGCTATACGCTATCAATTTCAAGCTTATTTATCATAAAGTATAAACATTTGTGATTTTTTTCCGATGTGCTTTCATTATAAGCGTAACTAAATCAGTTTTGGTAGTATTTCCATTAAGCTGACCTAGTTAACTTGTTTTAACCATAATTGTAGTGGTTTCTTGATTACACGTTTTGTATCAACCGAAGTATACATCTGTAATCTAAATGACTGAGTAAAGGCCATCAGGATTGTTAAGGTGAAACTGTTTAAATTCACATCCACCGATATTCATTGAATCATCCATGAAATTGTTTGAAGCATATTCATACTGGGGACATTCCAAATATACCAGTGGTTTATTTCTACGATAAAAAGAGGAAGGTGCAATATATCCACGAATTATACTCCCACCTTTGAACGTCTTTTTCAGGAAATGCACTATCGTAAATATGACATTGATACATGGAAATCACATTTTCTGGTTGAAACCGAAATGGGAAGAACATCTATTTAATCGATGCCAT
This sequence comes from Mastigoproctus giganteus, assembly GCF_048544385.1. Taxonomy (NCBI): domain Eukaryota; kingdom Metazoa; phylum Arthropoda; class Arachnida; order Uropygi; family Thelyphonidae; genus Mastigoproctus; species Mastigoproctus giganteus. The sequence goes on along the minus strand of NC_143584.1, from coordinate 165,373,134 downwards.
AACTTAGTTTCCCTGCATGGAAGCTTGGGTGTATAGTTCTGGCATTATGCTTACTTTATAGGTGGCATTCATAGTTTGATACACACGTTAAGTTCAGCAATAACCTAGTGAGACGTCATGACTTCACCTATGAGTATCACTTATGCTTTCATATATGCCAACCGTTATTGCGTTCGAGTTTCTGATGTCCTGAACTTGTCAAAGTTTAACATGGTAGGATTTGAGGTGGTCTGTGCAAATTTTAGGTTATATTATCTGGGGATATAGGAAACGCATGGTATGTGTTAGAACTGGTACAGCTATGTATACATGTATGTTTATGAAAAACAAATTTTTTTGCTTGTTGAATGAAAGGATCACTTGTAGTTCTTTAATTATATTATACATTTACTTTTTCTTACAGTAGTTTTAATCAAATTGGAGAATTTATAGTATTTAGGACTAGAGCCATAATCTACAAACATTTTAGACTAAGTTACGTATAAGATGGTACTATCTAAAATGTTTGAAGCAAACATAGTTGCATGTAAGGCATGATTTAAGAATTGGGTGCTGGCACTTAACTGAGAATAAGTAACATTAAATTTCTCATTTAGGGAAGCGGTACTTCTTCAAGGTATGAGAGCAAGGCAACCCGTGAAGGGATTCACAGAATGAGACCATTACGATTTAAATACGCATGAGTATTTAAATCGAAATGGTCTCATTACGATTTAAATATTCATGTATTTAAATCGTACGCACGGAGCATATATATATATGTGCCGACCCGGATAGCCCGGTCGGTAAAGTGCCTGCCTGGAAACCCAAAGGTCGCGGGTTCGAATCCCGCCTCGGGCTTGGATCAGAGTAAAAAATGCAAAAACTTTGGGAGGTGCAATATCGCCACAGAAGCTGATGCGCCAACAACTAACACAAAAAAAAAAAAAAGAAAAGAAGAAGCATATATAATGAAGGCACAGGCAGTGCCTTCATTATATATGCGGGCGGTTTAATCGGTTCAAGCATTGCGCTGGTTTCCACAACGTTGAAGTATGCGGTGAAGTCGCCAGTGCCAAATCTGCAGATGCAGAGAAATTTTGTGATGTGTTGGAAAAAATTATTGATGAAGGCAGCAAATTTTCAACGCAGCAAATTTTTAACGTTTACGAGACTGCTCTGTATTGGACAAAAATGCCGGATCGAACATACATTGCCAAAGAGGAAAAGACAATGCCAGGTTTCAAGACATCAAAAGATAGGGCCTCGCTCTTGTTTGGTGCTAATGCAGCGGGACATTACAGATAAAACCACTGGCTGTGTGCCATTCTGGATATCCTCGTGCATTTAAGGGCATCAGATTCAGGGCATCAGATTCAGGGCATCAATAAAACCACACTATCTGTGCATTTCCGATCGAAACAGAGAGCATGGATAACAATATCTCTCTTTGAGGATTGGTTTAAATGCTGCTTCATTCCCGAGGTTGAAAAATATTCTAAAGACAACAAAGTTCCTTTCAAGATTTTGCTTCTATTAGATAATGCTCCTGGACATCCTACTCATGTAGATGATTTCAATTCGAACGTGAGAGTCATATTTCTACCGCCAAACACGACTTCACTCATCCAACCTATTGATCAGAGTGTTATTTCGAATTTAAAAGCATACTATTTAAGCACAACATTTTCTCAGGCATTATCTGCAGTAGACGGTGAGAAAAATTTTACGTTAAGAGACTTTTAGAAATCTTACAATATTTACTACGCCATTTTAAACATGAATAAGACCTGGGCGGAAATTACCAAAAGTTGTTTAAATGACACAAGAAAGAAAATATGCCCACAGCACGTAAAAGGCTTCGAAGGATTTGAAAAAGACGAATCATATGAAGCAGTTACAGATAAGATTGTAAAGGTTACAGAGCTACTTCAGTTGGAGGTTGATGCCAAAGATGTGGAGGAGTTAATAGAGGAAGAAGAAAAGGAACTATCTGATGAAGAACTTATTGACTTGCAGGCAGTGATCGTGAAAGAAGAAAGTGCTGACGAAGCTCAAGATGAACCAAATGAAGAGCCGAGACGCTTCATCACCAGAGAGAGAGATGGCAATGGCATTTATTTATTTCGTGAAATTGCATCGGCAATGGAGAAGTTTGAGAAGATGGATCCTGACAGCGAATAATTTTTAAACGTTAACAGAGGAGTGAAGGATATGCTTGCTTGCTACAAAGAAATCTGCGATGAAATGAAAAAAGCCACCGTCCAGTCATCCATTAATATGTTCTTTCGTGAGGTTGAGGGCTTCTAAATCTCCACAGCCCTCAACCTCCGCTGCGGCGTACTTATCAGCTGAAGACGTCGATTCTGGTAATGATGCTGGAGAGGTAAAACTTACTGACATTATGCCTGTCTCCTCCCTTTTTTTTGTAATTTTATAATTTTGAATTTTTTTTAAAATTGCACGCTTCTGTAATTTTTCTAGCGCATGAGATAAAAAAAATAGAATAAATACAATAAATAATTCCATTTACATGTTCGTTGAACATTTGTTTTTTGATCCAATCAATTCAGCGAACTCAGTTGCGAGTGCTGCAGAAGCATGGGGAAATTCCCCGACTTACGTAGCGTTACGCAGAACGCAACCATTACGTAAGTCGGGGAGTTCCTGTACTACAAATGACATCCAATACGAGCAAATAAGGCACATACACATATATACAGTGACACAAGCAAAAGGTAGAGACATATAAATACATACGTATCGTAATATATACAACTAACACATACATACAAGCAAATAATAATTTAAAATAAATTAATTCTTCTCTGTAGAAGAACAAAATAGGATTCAACGGAGATTCCATCCTGAAGGAGATAATCAGGAAACTTTTACAGTTGTATGTGGTGGTACATGTCCTGTATCATCTGAGATCTGTACGCTTTCTCATCACAGAACTTGTGGGGATCAATCTTCAGGGTGTTATACGTTTGGAGGATGTTAAACGAAAATAAATCTTCTAAGCATTGTTAAATTCTGTAATAAGCTTCTTAGGGGAATCCACGCGTCATTGCAAAGGACGCGGGAAAGCCTTGGGCCTACAACACAATTGTGGAGATTTGGGGCGTCAAGACGATCGGTGAGAAGCTGACAGAGGTTGCGCAGATTTCTTGCAATGAGCAATTGATTCCAAGGGGTGCAACCAAGGTTTGCAAGCATGACTGATTTTGAGATGGTGAAAGGTTGGCCATTAACACGGTTCAACCACACTAAAATCCAGTACTCGATACCATGAATGGTTGTTTACTCCAGTAAGTTCCTGTCTTGTCGCCCACATTGCTGACAGAGTTTTTGCCTTGATGTTGGCGAAGTGCTGTTGGAAGGTCAGACTTTCAATACCAGGTAAGCCCTAGATCAGTGTAGTTCCCGATGACATTGGTCGAACGTCTTCGAAATGACAAATCTAATAATTATGTCTTGGTAGTTACTGAACAGGACGGAGGATGCCGGTCCTTTTTAGTAAAACAGAAGGTATCATTTTGATATTATCTCTTTTCTCAGTTCTAAGATGTAGGTTATTGAGACCTTTTTGTCGTCTCCAGTGTAAGGGAAAGGGGCGTAAAGGAGAATTTTTTGATAATTACAATTTAAAGGGAAAAAAATAACTTTATCACAGCGGCTTTCTGATCATTGCTTATTGGCATTTCACCGAAGTGACCTTCTAGGAATTCTCTCTATTTGCTGCACAAGTGGTTCATTGAAAGTGCTCCGAACTCTTCTGCTTGACTGAATCGGTCGAATATAAGGAGATTGCATTAGAGAGATTCCTTTGGGAAATTTTTGCCAGAATACATTCTCAGAGTGAAGGAGCAAAAATGTTTAATGTATCCGTTCTTCGCTGTTCCTCTTGGGATGCACGTCTCCTTTACAGACAAATAGTATCAAGAGTTAAAGGAACGGGAGAGATGTTCCAATTACCGAAAATTTGGTTTGCAAATGGAGTTATCGCTTTTCAGTTAAAACCGAAAGTGCAATTATTGCGTAATACCAGGCTTGCCTACTTTGGTACAAGTTAACGTTACAACGTTAAGTAATGAGTTGTGCGCACTGGATGTGCGCAACACATTAGTAAGGCTAATTACAAATAGATGATATTTAGAACACTTAAGTGGCATTCCTTTTGTTTGTTACGATTTTAACGCTTGGATTCCTTAGGAAATGGCAGCTCGGCCGAGCCACATACTGTGCTTGCACAATTAACAAAACAATTATTTCTGATCATTTAATAGCGTCATTGTTATTACATTTCGTTTAAAAATTGGTTATATATGTAGTTTTGTTTGTTTGTTATTTGGTTTTTAGGAGCATTAGCAACTAAGGCCATATTGCTCCGGGATATGCGGTGGTCATTCCCTGACCTTTCCGCATCCTCCGTATTTGGTGGTGACGGGTTCGAACCTATATATGTAGTAAGAATTGTTCAGATAGAACAATTTTTGCTGTTACTATAAGGAGTGGTTCACAAAGTTTGTTATACCGTGACTTTAGAAAAATAATAAATGAATTTATGTGATGAATTTATCTCATGAATGAATTTATCTCATGAATCAAACTAATGATTTCATTTCGGGTTAGAGTTGAGAATTAACTATATCATACGATAATTAAATTTTAATCTATACTAGGGGGTGCGTTGTTTTTTTTATTTTTTTTTATAAAATAAAATAAAATACAGAAGCTTTTTCGACACTGTGTGTGTCTTTCTCAGCTATGAATACATAAAACGTTACCGCGTAGTCATGCTAGACAAAGCGCGTGCACGAGGTTTATCTAGCATGATCATGCTAAAACAGAAGGTTGTTTTACCACAGTAAAACTAGCTATTTATATATACTGTATTTATTTATTTATTTATTTATAGCTTCAGCAATTACAGGTTATACAATTAGAATTGCTTTTATTTAATACAAGATCAATATTACCACGTTAAGTCCTCTTAAGCTCTTGTTGGTCATTTTGTCAGTTCATTTGTTCCTCAGATATTCCAAACGATCTTTGAAGTTGGTCAAGTTTTATTCTATGACTTCTGACTTCGAAGCTTGGATATATTTTCTTGAATTTCTTTTCTCTGCGTACGTATGGAGGTCCACCTTCATATCACTGACTGCTGCTAATGCGTTTTCTGGGAACATTCCTATAAATAGTGAGGTTTGTTGGGATGAGACGAAATGGCAAATGGATATTAAACGATGTCTGCTGTTTATTTTGGGCCCCTTTGATGATATTTGATGCGGTGGAGAAACCAACTTTCCTGTGATAGTTTTGAGAGCGCCAGGATATATATATATATATATATATATATATATATATTATTATTATTATTACCGTATGTTTCTAGAGCATAGTAATAATATCTTTGAAGGATCGAGGTTCACAAGAAGTGTTGATCTTAAGATCGTAAGCAGGAGACCACAGATCTGCTTCAGCGATATCAAGATCCAGTATATTATGGGAGTGCTTTTGTTGGTAGCACAGCGATTATAATCGCTATCCTCCCCACACTAGGTAAAAAAAGCCGGGTTCGAATCCCGAAAACGAAGCGAGGAAATTGTATGCCCCCCCCCCCCACTCCGTGCCTGTTAGTCGGTCTCAGTCGAGAACAGCAAATTTTTTTTCCCTTCCAGAAACTCGGGCAGCAAAACAGTCAAACCGACCAGAGGATGCACACTATTATGAACCCACACACGGGTAAGTAAGGCCTTGAGTGTCTTTAATTTGACAGTTTTTTATTATTATTTATTTTCTCCCCTTTCTTTGTCCTTTGAGGATTGTCCTTTAAATTTTTTTTTAAACTTGAGAACCAGATTTCAACAAATGTTCGCCAACACTGCATAGTGTGCATGTAATTCATTAAAACGATATGTATTTGAGCTGATGACCATATTCGCTATCATCCCTGGAACGCATCCCTCTCGAATTCCGAGGGTAGGGTAATTTATGTTGAATAACATTTCGAGGAATATATTTTCGTTTAGTAAATTCTGTTTAAATAACCTTTATTGCATACTAATCAGGAGTTTCACGTTTAAACTAAAGTTGTAGTCCTGGTAACCGAAAGTTGTGAATTTACGAATTTGATTAAAATTGCACATCACACTGCATGATGATTAAATAGAAGCTGTGTCAAATTTTGCTTTTTTATTCTGTATTTACGGATATAGAGTAAATATACATATGCCTATTGCTATTTATTTACCAAACACGAATTCATTAAATTCATATTCAGCCCAAATACCCACCACTGTTCAATTAAACATTGCAAAGTTTTTATGAAAAATTAGTTGGTAATAATTTTTCTCGTGTAGAAACTTTGGTTCTTAAGTGCTTTCTTCTAGCAGAGATGTGCTCGGTGTGTAATTTGCGCATGTTCATTCCGATAATGCATTTATGTCTACCTGGGTTCCGCTATATTAAGCCAGTACTGTCGACATCCTCTACTCCACTCGAAGCTGCATATTGATCGTGTTCGCGAGCTCTGCGTTTCGCAGCTGTTCAGTTGAAAATGGTACTCTTAATCACTCGAAACTCGCTCATGATTTTGATAATTAAGGGGCTTTCAGAGAGCTGAGCATGTCTTATTCGAATACACTAATATAATCATTCGATTGATATTGTATCTCCCATGCAATCTTATCCATTTAAGATGCTGTGGATCTCTCTCCCCCTCTGCTATGACGCAAAAGTCCTGCACACAAATTGGCGTGGGGTACACTTCATACCTTGCATTATTGTTTGGAATTTTGTGTCTCATTCAATTTGCTATTTCACATAACTTTCCGTTAAGAATAATAGAACTGTTTCGGAAGAATTCTAAAGCTCGATATTGTTGGCCGCACATTGTTCGAGAGAGAGAGAGAGAGAGAGAGAGAGAGAGCTCATAATAACTTAATATTAAGAGCTAAAGATTTGTCTCAAAGAAATGTTTCTTTGCGGTGTTTTTGTTATTCTTGTTTCAGTCTTACGTATAACAAGAAAAGAGCCTAGAAAAATGTGTGCATCCATATTACTAAATTATTTTAATTACTTATTGGGTATTTTTATCTTCGTTAAGATTGGCGGGTTTGATTACGTTGACTTCCAGTTCTTAATTATATTTTAATTAGGTATTGATCCATAATTGAATCGGTGACGACAGTATCGCTTATATTAGTTGAATCTCTACTTGAAGATAATTTCGAGAACTTGTTCACTTTGTTTACATAGTGATTAATTTTTAATATTTGTATATCATTTAATTTTCTTCTGTTAGCTGTATTTTGAATTAAAAATTAAAATGAATGTTTAAGCATTACATTATTTGCGATCTTTCCATCCAACTTTCTTTAATGCGTAATGTAAATAATATTTCTTAATGGGCAAATAAGTGAAAAATATTTTTTTCCGGTAGCAAAATTGTTCATGTTCCATCTTCTTGCATGCATCTTGTTAATATTAATTTGTTTTTCAGGATTATTATATGTTATATTCATATGAAATTTTACATTTTATTGAAATTTAGCGTGGATTAATGGACTTCCATTTTTAATAGACATAAAATAAAGATTTCATTAATAACGGGAAGCCAATCGAGGGAAATGGTTTAAAAGTTATTTTTCAGTCTTCATAAATCATCCCGTCTTCATTTATTACGTGTTGTCTTGAGTGAAGGGAACATTACTGTGTATTCCCTTCTCCTTAAGAAATGTATAAAAATTATTACAGATGATTAAATAATGGGTGGTATCATAAAACATTCCTGTTTTAGTTATATTAGCAATAATTCATTTATATATATAAAAAAGCCGAATCCCTTCATCGAATTAGCTTGTTGCAGTTTTCAACTTCCCTGTTTTTTGTCTTTTTTTTTTTTTATCGCGAATCTTCCCACGTGATGCATGCTTTTAAAAATAATAATAAATAATGGCTGTAGTGAAATATTTCACTATTTGATGTTTCACATTCTTGTGTTGCAGTTAATGGAAGTGTTAAAAAATGCCTATATTTATAACTTGTGACGAAAAATATGAGGTTTTCCTGTGGCTGCCAGGAGATACATTATTTTTTCCTCATAAATTCTTTGGAAGGGATGAATAAATTCGCCCTACACACAAATTGCTGACTTACGATATACGACTAATCAGTGATGTAATCTTTGTTTGTTTGAATAACTTCCTTATTTCACGATACACAAATTTTCTGCATGGTCATTTTAAACCTAGAGTCGCTGTTGAACTCAAGTCGTTCCGTTTGATATCTGTGCATGTTACAGTAATAGCATAGATGGATTTGAGATGGTTGGTTGCATTACCATTCCAAACTTTCTTTTCCGTGGGGGAGAAAATTTAACCACTTCCTCTCTTTCGGAAGAGGGGGCATAGTGTTAAAATTTTGCCCCCCCCCCAAAAAAAAACGAAAATCAGGAACTGAAGTCTTTTAGTGAGCCAGACTCTCTTAGATTGACATACTTAACTGTATACTAATCCATACGTATCTCAAGAACTGTACATTCTGTGAAGCGCTGTTCCCCCTCCCCATAATTTCGCAATGATTTTGTGGGAGTGGCTTTTAGTTAATTTTTGCATTCGATCCATTTTACAGTACTGCATGGTAATTGAGAAGACGTGTGCAGCGGTTGCTGGTATTGCCGCAATTTCAACAAGAAATCTCTCCCAAGGTCTCTAAAAAATCAGTAATATGGGGGGGGGGGGAATCCACTTTGTTCATGGCTCATTCCTGTTTTCATTTTCATTTTTGCACATGCTATGTTTTGGCAGTCTCTGAACATCCCAGGTAGTCATCAAGTTTATAGTCCGCTGAATTTCAGTATTGATGATACCGAGCTGTAAAATGCCATCGTTACCTCGGCAGTGTTTGACATTTGGTTTATTTTTGAATTCTTTTGTATAAAATTTGCGGTTGCTCTTACTGCCCTAAACAACCTGAGACCCCTTCCCAAACTATGTACATACCGCCGGAAATTAGCAGGACTTTTTCCCCCCCTCTTCTTCCATGACACGTCGCTGTTACAAATCGGGCGGATCTTGGTTTTTCCTTCCGCCGAAGCAGGAATATAATTTAATTGATTCTTGCTTCAGTTGAAATGAATGAAATGATTTTCATTCATTTCAACGATTTAAAAATCCTTTTTCGATCGCTTGCTATTAACGGGGAAACCATACGTACCTGCAAATAATAATAAAAAAGGGTAAAAGTAGGAATGCTTGTAACCTCTTTAATATTTATTAAAATGTTTTTTGCCTTGAATACATTCTCGTCTTGGTAATTGAGTTCGGATGGTAATCTTCAAACTTACTGTTTTTATAACATGAGAATAATTGCCAAGTCCTCATTTCTTTCTTCATCGGGGTATATGACAGTTTTCTGCGTCGTATACTGTCGTTGGACATGCTGAAGGGTAATTAAGATAATCAAAAACGCTAGTAACGGTGAGGAAGCATTTCATCTGAAACAAAAATGCAACTTTATTTTGTTGAAAAACTACGAGACATTCCAAGATGAGAAGCAGAACAATCAATGTATATTTAAAATGCCAGCTGGACTACGGGAGAAGGAAATTTTCTCCCAATTCCCGGTCGTACTCCAGTAGATTTGTTTCCTCTCCATCCATACACAAGAAAAATAAGTTTTGTTTTTACTGGATACAGCTTCCAGCACAGCTTTTTCCGTGACAGAATAGTGGTTTCGCCACTTGGCAATCGCTTGGAGAGATTCTGGCTTTTAGTCCCGTCGTAGATTGCAAAAATTTCTAAAGACGTCTTCAATCGGGCTGACCGATTTCGGGAGGAAGAAGTAGCGATTTTTAGCCTGTACAACATGCAAATTGGCCCGTGAACACATGCTTCTGCAAGCTTAATACACTCGGAGCATTATGGTCCTAATCGCTGATGCGTCTAAAACCCAACGACAGCATTCCTGCACAGCAGTTGGGGAAGCTGTATAAACAATTACAGTACCATATTCATTGTAATTGTTTTTTCATGGCAACCGACCTACTATCTCCACATTTAAAAATGGGATTTTTTTTTTTTTTTTGTAGTGGCCCACGGATTAAAGAGGAATAATTTTTCAGTATAGCTCGAACTTAGTCTGGCCTCCCAAATCTGTCTTTAAATTTAACAAGCACGCTGCTTGTTGAATTTTTGAATTTCACGAATTCGTTATTGATGGTGTTAGCGATGTCATTCCCGCTTATATTTTCTGCTGGGAAACCATAAACAGCATATAAAAACAGTCGAGTTTCAATAAAAAATTTATATTTGGAACGTTTTGTTTTTTGGTTGAAGTGCCATAGCGCTGCTTAGGAACTTTCTGTTTTTGATTCGAGAATATATCATTAAAGATGTGCAAAAGAGCATCCACAACGAAGACAGGATATTTTAACGATAAACAAGGGAAATCCGTTAGGCCCGACAGTAGCTTTGTTCGGTAACTCGTTTATTACTTTCATCAGATTCTTCTTCGTGATGTTAAGTGTTGACAGTGGAGTCAAATCACGTAATTGGATGGAGATGGGAGGATTCGATTCTTTCTTTACGTGATTCTCACCAAAAGTATTATCGGCCCATTTAACGAAAAGGCTTTCATCCATCTTAATATTTTTGTAATGCTTTGGAAAGGGCCGCTTTGAGCATACTAACCTATTAGCTATGTATCTATTGTTAATATATTCTATATTGGTTCCTGAGTTCAGTGATTTCTTGTTGCGGCCAAGTCCTCCTAGCCCTCTGAAATTGTTTCCTTCTATGCTGTATTAATTTCCTCATTCGTGTGAGCTCTAGAGTCCACCAGGGTGTGGCCCCTGCAGTGGGGCTTCTTCTCTTCATGGCTTTCTCTGCTGCTTCAGTTATTTTTGTTAGGCCTTCTGGAGTCTTTCCGGGTTTTCACTCCCGTATGCCTACTCCCTCAATCTCTGCAGATATTGCTGGACTGCTGTGCGTAGTTTCTCGGAATGTGTTCCAGTTTGCCTTGCCAAGGGCGAATCTATTTAGCATGTGCCTGTCGGTGGTTCTTGTCAGGTTCCTTTCTAATGTGAAGGTTAATGTTCGATGGGCTGAGGTTGTCTAGGCGTTTCTAGCCATCCAATTTGTGATGTGGGTGTCTGTTTCTTGTGGCTAATGTTATGTCGCTCTCTGCTTCCCATAAGGTGTTGCAGAAGGTCGGGAGGCAGAAGGGTTGGTTTTTAACAAATATGGAGTTGGCCAGGTGCTCCTCAAGCCCTTGCCCATTTGTTGCTTATCTTCTTCCAGGCGTGGTACTGTGCCAGAAGGGAGACCTGCAGTTGACATCCGCCCCCACTAGTATCTTGTGTCCGCTTAGTGCAGTTTGAGGATTCTCCAGGTATGTTATCACGTAGTCGATTTCTGTCCCTGGCTTGCAGTATAGGGCAGCCACATAAAGACTTCCCATGGAGGTGACCAGGTGGGCACATGCTGCCCAGGGAGTGCAGAATTGTTCGATTTTTGTGACCGTGATGTGGGGTTTCCTGATTATCACAGTTGCCGATGGGGTTTCATCTGTGTACTGCACAATTTTGTCTTTAATAGGATATCCCTGTACTTGCTTCTGGTGCGTGTACGGTTCCAGTATTATGAGAATGTCGGCGTTTTCCTCGTCCGCTTTTAGTCGGGCTGCTCCGCCACCTCCTGGGCACGCTGTGCGTTTTGCTGGTGGAATGTGAGAACTCTAGAGTTGAATTGTTTATGGTGTGTGGCCATAATCTATTCTCTGTTGGTAGCAACTCTTGATTTTTTGGGATGTTGGACACCCAGCATCGCGGTTAGAGTGTGAGTGCTCCAGTTTCAGACTCTTGCAGTTTGCGCAGGTTGGTGCGTCGGTTTTGTTGGGGCAGGTACTGTTTTCATGCCTTTTGCCAGAGCAGTGGCCGCAGGTCGGCTCTCTCTGCGTGCAAGTATGGGTGGTGTGGCCATACCTGCAGCAGCAGAATCACTTGGGAATGGGTATATGTTCCCGGTATCTGAGGCTGCTCCATTCTGTATAAATTCTGTTTTGGGTGCTTAAGATTTGCCGTGCAGATGGCGCCAGTTCCACCGTCCAATTTACTCCCATCCTTTCCTTAGCTTTTATTTTTAACTTTGGAAAAATCGGCTCGGAGAATTCCAGCTCCGGGAAGTGGTTCTGTAAGTTCTTTCTGAAATCTCATTGGTTAATTGCTGCGGATCCATGTCATATCTACATCAAATATTAGTATAGATGGGCCTTTCTTTTTTAGTAATTCTGCCTTTAGCCGTAATGTGATTATTTTCTCATTTGCTTTTATTTCTTCTATCTTCTCCTCGCTCTCCGTCTCGATCACGATCCCTGGGTTCCTGGTTTTTCGGATAGACTCTATCCTGGTGTTTTGAAAGTTTGCCTTCATATTGTCTATAACGTTTTGTTTGATTTGCTCACTTGATTGGTTGCTGTCCCCGGTAGGTCTCAGTATCACTATATTTGGTGTTTTTGTGAGTGTTTTCTTCTTTTGCGCTTGTAAGTCGCTGGTTTTTTCCCCTCTCACTTCGGGGTTCCACAGGGCGGCGTTTTGTCAGCAGCACTGTTTGCAGCTGCTTTGGAACCTCTGCTGGCAAATTTCCAAAACATGAACTCTTACGCCGATGATTTGAAGCTCTTCATTTATTCAGATCAGCCAGAACAAGCGCTCTCAGTCCAAGGAGCTGCAATAAAGCAAATAAATGAGGTAAACACTTTTCTGCATTACATTGGACTCCAGCTAAATACCGGAAAATCTGCCTGGATGACTTTCACAAAGAGGAAAAGAATAACCCCAATGCACATCTGTATAAACGGACATCAAATCAAGTTTGTGAACTCTCACAGGGACCTCGGGTTAGGTCTGGGATTCGAATCTGTCTTTTCTGGAGCACTTCAAGGAAGCAAGAAACAAATTCTATGCAGCCCTTTGGTCTGCTCGTCAGAAACTAGTTGGTTACGGCAATAAGAAGCTAACATCTAGATTTATCAAAACTTGTGTTGTACTCGTAGCTCTCTGCGCGTCGGAAGTCTGGTCCTCCGCTCCTCCCTGGGGCTTGAGTATTGGGTGCTGCGATCCCTCAGTAGGTCTTCAGGACATCCCCTTACTATCTCTAGGGCTATACTGCACTCGCTGCATGGATGACCCCTTGGAAACAAATAATCACTACTCGCAATATAATTACCCTCTCCAACCTCATTTCGGGTAGACTAGATGCTTCCATCATCAATAGGCTCATCATTCTTCCCAAAGATAACAGAAGAACAATTAATCATAGGGCTGATCGGATCTTAGAAAACGTCTAAGCGTGAAGTAACATGCATCTTGTGTCAAGCAAAGCTTGTCTCCTGGCTTGCAATGTCGCATGCATTATTGACTGGGTTTAAATGGTGTCACGAAAAGTGACACCATTTAAACATACATTAGCATGACATTAGTTTCTGTCATATAGCATTTATAGTTCCTAACTTAAGACTTGTTCGGAATCAAAAAGTGGATTATAAAAAATGGCTTAAATATAACATTTAAAACAATGATTTCCAACTGGTGTGCCGCTGCACGCATTACTTCAGATAGTTTCTCTTGGAGTTTTCTACGTGATTTAGTAATAGAACCAAATCCTCTGATCTAAAATTCCATTTCTGAGACATAATTTTAATAAATCAGAGAAAATGCATTTTGCAGTAAATACGACAACTCTTAAAATCGGAAGGGGGAAAAAAAGTTAGTGTTAAATTTTGTACTATGTCGTAGATAATTTTGTTAGGATAAATAAATATTTTATTTTTATTATTTCATAGGAAACTTGTTCCTGGTTGCTGCCTTAAGATAACGAAAGCCCCCCCCCCCCCCTTCTTTTAATTGGAGGGTGAGGATTTTTTCCTCTTTTCCTTAAAACAAATAATAAATAAATAATAGTGATAACTTAAGAGCGTCATTCAGCTTTCATAAATAGATAATAGGATTAGTCATATTATATATAATTGGGATTATATATAAATAGATGATTAGGATAATAGGATTCATCATTGGTATATCTCAAGCGTCAGATTTTCTTGAATATTCATTTGCTTTAATAACAATTTTCATAGTGTTCATCCCCTTTTATGACTTATTCCTAGCTTCTATTGGTTTCTTTCTGATATTGTTGATTCATAACGTTAATTTAATAAAATAAAAATAATCCATAACATTTGCTTTTGTTCTACTATTTATCACCTCTCGATGCTGTCATCTCAAAAGACCCCCCCCCCTCTTTCCCTTACAATACTCATATTTGTTAGTGGTCTTCCCTCAGTAACATTTATTGGTTTCCCGTCTTCTGTTTTGTACTGAGCACCTGATCTTATAAAATATCGAGTGTGCTTACTCGGATAAAGTCTGTCTATGACATGAGGTCTGTTGAACGAATAATAGTGAATATTTATGTTCAAGTAATATTTATATTTCACAGCCAGAGTTATTGTCTCTGCAGTAATTTAAACAGCCTCGCCCAATCAAGTGAAATAGCATTTAATTAATTGTTTTGCAATACGTGGCGTATTGAACCTATTGTGCAAGTATTATGATTTCAATTTTGAATGACCAGATACTTCTAAAAATTTTATAACGTTACCATCCGTTCACCGCCCCTCTCCTCAGTGAAACATATTAATGTCAATGGTTACTGATGATTTATTTTAATTTTTATCGCGTTGGTGGGATGTAAACGTTTACGGTAGTCTTCAAAGAACGGTGACATTGACCATTGTTAACATTGTTCGTTTTACATATTAAAAGAATTATGAGAATGTCTTACTGGAATAGTTCCTAAAATTTTGTTTTTCCTATAGGAACCATGTGGTCTACTGTTCAAGCGGGCTCTACGAAGGACCAAGGTGGAAGTACAAGTCAGGCGCCCAGTTCTAGATCGAAACATGCCATGTGTGCCACCCAGAGTGGCGTTATGTACTTGCTGGGAGGCAGAAGTGCCAATCTTCCGCTCAAAGATCTTTGGAGGTTTGATCCAGGTTGGTGCTCAACTAGTTATCTTTGCGATAAGAAAAATTATTATTAAACTTGTTCACATCGCTTATAAAATGCAATTTGATGAAGAGATCTTAGTTTTTTTTTTTTTTTTTTTTTTAAATAGATGATAAAGAATGGACGTTCTTACTTCCTTTTTTTTTTACCACTGTTTCTTTCCTGTTTATTATTTTTCTGATATTTTTGTGTGCCTTCATTGTATTATTTCTCCTTTTTGTTCTACACTTTTCTGCTCCTCTGTTTTAATCAGTTTCTGGCCTTTATTGTGTGTTCTTTGTTCCCTTCTTTCATTGCTTCCTTAACATTCGCTTGCATACCCTTTTCATCACCTTGTCTTCTTAATGCCCTCTTCTAAAGCTCCTTGATTTCCGAAGATGAAGAGTAGAAAGTATGTGGAGCGTACTTTAATTCATTATCATAATATCGAACAAGGTTCGTGCATGTCCTTATTGATAGCGATTGTAAAGCAGATCCCATTAGCATTTTAATGGGCATTTCCCCGGTACATTAAGGTATGTATAAAAGTGCGTCAGCAAAGGAACATGGTGATTCCCAAACGCGGCCTTTCCTTACGTAGTTTTAAACCCTGAGCATGAGGATCGACCTTCTGTCAGCATCTCAACGCTGTGATTTGACTGGTTGAATGCGTTTTTTTTTTTCCATCTCTCCGTCTAAAGAAAAAATGCATAGCAGTGGATGTAGGACTAGGTTGCTTTTCGAAATCAGTACACAAATCATTTATTTTGTTTGGGTATGAATGTCTGTGACAGATGCCATAAATTTTATCTGTGACATCCCTCATCTGAAATTTTTAATTGTCGAGAATACACAGGTTCTGTTTAAAGTATACACGTTGAAAATAAATGAGGTGGAGACTTAATACAAATAGGAAGCCTAACGGTATTAACTAATTTAAATTATGTCGTATTGTAAGCGAGTGGTACATATAAAAAGTAATGCCAGTTATGGTTGAGTTGTTAGTCTGCCCGTGTTTCCTGAGAGTACATTTGAAAGGAATTTTCCGGAAGTGCAGTTTTCGATTTTGTGTTTCATGACTACGTTGATCAAACTAAATTCGGGAAATAAATTTTTCCAGACAGAGAGAGGACAAGGCGACCTAAAAAGTAGTAATGCCTCTTACTGCATATAACGTTCAATGAGATATATATGAATCAAAAAAAAAAAAAAAAAAAAAAAAACTTGCGGATAAAAGAAAAAGTCGCCTTTAATTTGATGTATCATTTTTCTACATGCCTTACTTAACTCAGTATATTTCGTCCAGCGCTTAATAAGTTTTATGTCACTCAAGTAAAATTCTTTCGACTGAGAGGCCAACCATTTCTTGACAGTTGTTTGAACTTCATCGTAGTTACATCTGTTGCCCTCGAAATATTTATTGGGAACAAAAAAAAAAAAAAAAAAAGAATAAATGCAGTGTCTTCAAACTTAGCTCCTGCTGCTACAAAAGAAAATATCTACTTATCTTGTTACAACGAGTATAGTTCAAAGAAAATTTCACTATATCGAAAATATTTCCAGATCCCTGCCCGACTTACCTGGTTAAGAATGCTTTGTAAATCTCATTTGAGCGATAACACTTTTGGCGAAAAGTTCAGTACAACGAATTATTTTCAAAGTCTGCTTAAGTTTTCGACATATTAGACCCCCCCCCCCCTCAAAAAATGATGATGCAAGATGATGTATATGAAGTGAATTCCCGTACCTATTTATTTTACCGATAATTGTCCTTTCTCTCTCTCTCTCTCTCTCTCTCTCTCTCTCTCTCTCTCTCTCTCTCTCCCCAGCCAAGAAAAAAAACTTTAGAATTTTTAATGTAATTTAAAGCAGACATTACTACTCCTGGAAACGGAGTAATAATTAAAGTTCAAAATTTATTTGAATATATATTATAACGAATTTTGCTTTTCAAAAAGCAAAATTTTTTTCGAAACCGAAAAAATCGATTTTCGGCATGATGAAAGATTCATTCACCCCCGAGATGTTCATTGTAGCAGGATTTTACTATACTTTCTTTAAAAACTTATTAACGCCAAGTTGGGGTTGCCAGCTTTAATGCCTTTCACTCTGATACTCAAGACTGCTCAGAGTTTCGTCCAAGTATTCAGAGAACTAATTATGAAAGATACAGTCCCTTAACTCGCATGGTGTTGGAAGCAAACTCCATGCTTGGTTCTTTGAAAATGGCTCCTCGTTCAAAAGAACCATTAGACAGTGATTTCTATCGAGAGAAAGCGAATTACGTACCCACTTACACCACGATAATAAAACTAGCTTATTTTTGGAATTACATTACTAAACCCTTTGTCGATTCCTTCACATGCACTAATACTTTATACAATATCAATAAAAATGCAATATATACATTTCTTCCTATATGTATTTCAGGAGGTACCCAATACTGCTATTTGAATACTTCAGCCAAATAGCTTCGATATGTCTAAGGCTATTTCAATTTATCACACGATTATTAAATTTTCTAATAATATGATAGCTTCGTGATCCGATTCTTTCCGTGTCTTAGAATTTTTCCGGATTTTGGGTGGCCACACCATAGCTATTAAAAAAAAAAATAATAATAAATATTACATTTCTGTATAAACTGGATAAAAAAAAAAATGCACTTGTGGGGAGGGAGAGTGTGTTACCTTAAGGAATAGTTGAAAGACAAGACTGCCTTTCCACTAAAAATGTTAATGATCATAGAAAAGGAGAGGACAAGTGTCCCCCACCCCTTCCAGAGTCTCAGAGTGGTTGCTTTGGCAATCTGCCAAGCTGACCTGTAAAATGATATTCACCATCCGTTTTTGATGTAAAGTATTAATGTGGACATTTTTGTGATTCCGAACATTGAGAAACAGCATAGAACAGCATTTAATGTATAGAAGATATATAGTGGATCATATATGGACTGTCTACTTCTGTCTGTGCTTCACTTTTTCTTCCCCCATTCTGCAAACCCATCCTATTTTTAGAGTACTACGAATTTTACCGTCTCTCTTTTTTTTCTTCTTTTAGTACATGGCCAAACATTGTTCTGCAGGCTATATTCAGTTCTGTATTAAGTAAGTATTGAACAGGTGACTCATCACATAGGAACAAGCACAAAATTGCTGTATGGAGAATAATTTTATTCTCAAAAAAATTGTAACTGTCCGCCTGCACAAATTGGTGCTAAAATGGTTAGTTGTATAAACATTCAGCTCCCTCATGCATTTTCTATTCTGTGTAAAATGAACCTAGAACATGTTTTTACAGGTCAGCCTTGAAAGCGGCCAATACAATCGAGCTGCAGTTCTAGGAGAAAAGCCCTTTCCTCACCTTTTACAAGCCCGGACGAATTCTCGTTTTTTGCTGCCTTGTTGGGGCATTTTTAGAAAATTACTTTCCATAAATGCTATGCAGCTATGAGAATATAATATTTATTTATTTAAAAAAAAATTCTTAAGTTCAGTTATTGTTTAATTTTATCAAAATCAAGTTTACAAAAAGGAAACAAAAATTCATTTTTGGTCTTCGATGCAATGGTGAAAAAGAACGCTGAACGACGTTATCTAATTCTTGCTATTGAACAAAACTAATAAATTCAGTACTTGTTTCAACTTTTTTTTTTTTTTTTTTTAATTTCCTTAATTGCCGGGTTTCTTTCGTACGACGTTGGGGGACGGCGGAATTACATTTTTCACCCTATTCAGTTTGATCGGGTGAAAAATGTAGACGATACATGGAATTTGTTATAATACAAAGGGACATATGCATGACGGTGTCGCAAACTTTCATTGGAAATTAACTATTTGCCAATTCCTAATCACCAGAACAAGTGGGGGAAAAAAATGGACAGAACTGCTATGCTTTGTCAACGGTGATTGAGAATTGCATGTCATAAATTCTACTGTGGATTCCTGATAACTGAAGAATTAAAAATGTTAGTTTTGTGACGTCGTTTCTAGTATCAGAGAAAAGGAATGCAAAGATATTGTTACACAGTAAATAATGTAAAACATGCACAACACAATCGAGATGAATTCACAAAATCATATTGATTGACATGGTACCGCTTCCTGAAACTCCGTAGGAAGATGGTGCAACTCTTAGCAGTAACCGGCATTCTGTGATAATGTAGTTATCGGAAGCATTTGGAAAGAACAGGTGGAAATAAACTACTGCTTTTAGTTATGTCAACGCAGATCGTGTTTCCGTGTCATTGCGTTATCGCATGCAATACAAGGCTTTCGTACAAATGCTTCACAGTTTTGAATCAAAATTATTTGCTGAACTAGATGATAGGCGTCCAGTATTGGACCAATGCAAGGAAATGATGACGCCATTAACCACAATCCAAGTATGAGGACAGTGGCAACACGTGGAACTAACTTTTATATAAAAAACTTTATAGAAATACGAGACGCACTGCTGTGTTAGGGCGTGTTTGATTCTACCGGTCCCTGTAAACTGATCTCACTCTTAAGCCCGGTCTCATTAACCTTATAATAATCGGTAATAATTAAGTGGGTCATTGATTTTCCTTCATCATTTAACCTCGGTAATAATGAATATCCCATATTTATTTATTTCTCTCATGTTGCTATGGAAAGGAAGTCGCATCTTGGATACTGTAAACAATCACGGTTCTCTCAGTGAATCTGTGTATACCTTTTAGCCTTTTTTAGTCTTATCTACAATTATTGTTCCAGCATTTCATAGCTCGCGATTGCCACGTTTTATTTACCATAGCTAACAGATGCATAACCTGCAGGTGTAGCAACAACAACCGAATGTGATTCTCATACAGACAAGGGCGGACCGTTAACTTTGGGGGCCTACCCAATTAACCCAAGTTTGGGTTAGTTGTGGCGACTCATTCGCCATTTTGTCGAAAATAGGAAAAATTATAGGCAACAGACATTGAAGAAACTTTTTTTATTTTATTTGATGCGCTTGGATATACAAACTTTTATATACAGTTATAATGAAAAAAGGTTTTGTATACATAACAAATATCAAACATAAATAAAATGTATTAGATATTACTTTTAGTAACAAACAAAAAAACAAAACAACAAATTCTCAGGTCAAGAATAAAGACTAAGAAAAAAAAAACAAAAATAAAAATAATACTTATTCTTAAAAATAAAATAAATAAAACATTCTAGGAGTTATATAATGTAAGTATTTTTAATACATTAAAGACATTTGAAGAGTAACTCTTCTGCATTTTTGCGCTGCAGATTCTTTTATTTGATCATCACATTGTAATTCTTTGGTTAAATCACAGTTTATGGAAAGAATTGATAAATAATTTAATCTTTTATTCGTCATTGTTGTCCTATATTTGTTTTATTTTTGGACATCCTGGAGAAGGATCGCTCCGCCTCACAGCTGGTGATTGGCAACGCCAAAAAAAAAATTTTAAGATTGTATAGCAATTCGGAAAAACACCGACAAGTTTCTTTTCATAAATTAGCTTGATTATATCGCCGCATGAGTCTGGCTTAGTCTGTAAGTAGGATTTTAACTGAATGCATATTGACAAAATGTTCGTCTATGTCATCCGAATAATAATCAACAACATTACGTGCACTTTCCAAGTCAATATTTTCTATATTAATGTCTTGCAAATCCATTAAAAATTGAATCTTTTGCTAAATTCCCCATAGACATGGCCTCTTCTGTATAAATCCATAATCAACTTATCTAATGCAATGTTTAGCGTATCCCGTTTAAATTTTTCTGCTCCATTTAGCGAAACTTTCTCTGTAGATTTAACCGAAAATTTTGAAGTAATACGTCTCTTTTTTAAATCACTATTATTTTTCCACACTAGTACTTAATTTTTTGGCTGTCTCTCGTATTCGTTTAGTTTCTGATCTGATTGTTCTCGTATGTTGCTCACGAACGCTTCTAACGACGTAATTAATTTCTCACCTTCACATATGTCTAAGCCTGGGGTCTGCATTTTTTTGTTAACTAAATTGAATCTCTCTAAAATTTCTTCCCAAAAAACAGTTAAAATCGCAGTTTCAAGTTTCGCCAAATTATTATATAAATTCTGTGCCTCCCTTCGAAAATCAAGTTTCTCATCCATATTGTCACTAAACGTTTTTAATATGTTCATGATATCACCGTAACTATTTTTTAAAGCTCTAACAGCATCATAGTGACAAGACCATCTAGTCTGGCTTAAACGTTTTATCGAAAATTTTAGTTTTGTTTCACGATTTAGAAGCTCCCACCAACGGGTAGTTGCAGAGAAGAAAACATATATGTTGCACTACTCCAAAAAAGTTCACAATTTGAGTCGCAACTTTAACCGCTTCCCCACCAACTAGATTTAGGGAATGCGCAGCACACGGCACATAATCAGCACATTTATTTTTTTTTGTTTGAGATGTGCTTGCAAGCCATTGTATCGGCCAGACATATTTGCAGCGTTGTCAAAAGACTGTCCTCTACATTTATCCAGTGGTAGTCCATTTTTTTTCTAGAAATTCTTGTAAGGAATTAAATAAAGATAAGCCACTGTGACTACTAATTTTGATGAAAGATACACATCTTTCATACACTTTTCCCTCAAAACAATATCGTACTATAATAGCTAGCTGGTCATTGTGGGACAAATCTGGTGTCGAGTCCATCACAATTGAGTAGTACTTTGCATCGTCACTATTTATTTCAGCTATAATTCTTTTTATTACTTGTTTTTCTATAATCTCTATTATTTGTTCATAAACTGTTTTTGATAAGTACGAAGTGAAAGGCTTTGGTCGCAGTTTTCGTTGTTGGATATGTTCGCGCATGAATGGATCGAACTCTGCTAGTAAATCCAGAGCCCCCATAAAATTACCATTGTGCGGAGAGTCAAATATTTCCTCTTGACCTCTGAATGCTAAGCCCCTTATACTTAAATATTTCACCACTGCAATAACACGTTTTAGGACATTGTGGTAATATTCCGTACCTTTTCTTAGTTGCTCCTGCAACTGCTTGTCAATAACAGACTTATTTTCTTTACGTGTTAACCATACTAACAATGATTTCTTATGTTCATTAGAATTTTCGTGACTTTCTAAACAATGTCCTATATGTTTCCAGTAAGAGAATCCGGTTGTGTATTGAGAAGGGATTTTAGAGAAACGTTTGCAGACTAGACAAAAAACACTTCCCATACTGGTAGAATAGCACAACCAAGATCTTTCCAGTAATTGACCATTTTTAATTTTTTTTCGTAAAGTACTTATTTGAAAATGATCTGTTTTGTTCTTTGTAATTCCTTATTGAAACTGGATATATATTTTTTGGATCTTTATTTTGGAAATAAGTCATTTCATGTGAGAGACAGTGATTAATAAAATTATCATTTAACTGTGTAGGCCACAAACCTACGTCAACATATTTAGCAAACAACTCGGCATTTTTTAAAGCCTCTTCTGCCTCTTTATCACTATCTTCTTGCAAAACAGCAACAGAGACTTCAAAGAACTGGTCGTCGTTTAGGTCTTGTACATTTTTGTCAGGTACTCAATGTCCGTCAACGTCAACATTGTTTTTAGAGGTTCTCGGTTGAGATTCTAGTTCTAGTAATTCTTCGTTATTGTTATATACATTTTGTTGTTTTTTCTGTTTCTCTTCGGTTAAGTTATTCTCTCTTTCGCTTATTACTACACCTATATCGTTTAGATTTTCATTTTTATTTTCCAATACAAAAAAATTTGAAATTTTGGCACATTTACTTCTTTCTTTTTCTCTATTTAATTGTATTTTTCGTTTTTCAGAGAAATTTTATATTTTCTACCAGCCATTTTTTAGGTATTTTTTTAATCTGAAAAGAAATAAAATAAAAAAATACAATCCACCACCATATTAGGTTAGTTGTCATTGTCAAGTAGGCAAGCTTATAGCTTACGCTGCTTACTAGTGCCTACCGCTTACTTCAAATAAACGGTTATGGGTTCCTATGCAATTCACATCAATTAAAATCGTTTTTTACATTTCGAGGAAATGCAAAAAACGATTGAATTTACGTGCCGACAAAAGATTTCCGGAGAGTGATTTAACTTATATTTATTTAGTAAAAGATTGCCGATACTTACCAGTGAAGAAACGAAGCACCTGAACACTTCACCGAACGAATGACTATTTAATATTCAACTATACTGTACTATACATAACCTCACATATCAAACGGTTGTTATATTGTTATTTGGTTTTTAGGAGCATTAACAACTAAGGTCATATTGCTCCGTGAATATGCGGTGGTCATTCCCTGACCTTTCCGCATCCTCCGTATTTGACCGGCTCGAACCCCGGTCTAATCAAGAAGCGTGTGCTACCCACCTGGCTACGGAGGCGCCCTATCAAACGGTGAGAGCTACGCTAAGCTAACACGCTTTAGAGGGCTAGACTTGCACTCCCATTCCGACGTTGCCACATTATTTACATAATTGACAAATGACAAAGTATATTTTGATTTTACCGACTACGGACAGAGGTGATAGAAGACAGAGCCGTATTTACTGTCATTTAAAACATTGATATTTTATGTAAATCCAATAGTGTTGCAAACCAACGATTTAAACTTTATCTAGGTACGAAAAAAATTTGTATAATTTATTTTTTCTTAAATTTTTAATTTAAATTGTTTTTATTTTTATTTTTTTGACCGCGAAGGGGTCCTTTCATTGAACGGGGCCCTGGGCTGCAGCCCATAAAGACCATGCCTAAATCCGCCCCTGCATACAGATCATAACAAGTAATGTCATTTAACTCAGACCGTCAGACGCGATTGTTACAGCTGCTATCTTGTCATGGCAAGCACCAGTCTATAAACATATCACTTACATGTCGCTTAAAATTATTGCTAAAAGTTCCATCATCGACCTTTAAATCGCGTCACAAGGCCCAGTAACGAGTCTGATCATGGGTAAACCACATGAAACACACATTGGAAACAGCAGTTTAAGCCAAGAATTACTATTTAAGAGAAGGATAAATAAGAGGTCTAGGAAGAGGACCCGGGACTGGCCAGGCCGCAGAAGAGTCCTAGAGCTGAACCAAGGAAGAGAAGTACCCTCCTGAGATTGGCGGACAATATGCTCGAGCTTCCTCAGGAAGTACTCTCGTTGTCCCATCACTTGGTAAGGAAAATTCTTCTTTAAAATTGCTAAATGCATACAGTATATAAGTTTCCAGAATAATAGCCGCTCTCAGAGTTTCCCAAAATGGTCTCATTCCTATACTTGATTTAATTTCGTGTTGTAAGCCTTTTATTTAGCCTATAAGAATTCTAGGAGTAGCCTTCTGAGTTATGATACACCATGCTAAGCGCAACTCCAGTTACATTTTCTCTATTACAGTTAACATATTCGATTGATGAGTACCCGTTTTTTCAATATAATTAGTATGTTTTGAACTATTAAATGTTTTTCTGTGAGTCTGTCGTTACTGATTCATCCGCAATACTCTGACCAGTAACTTCTAGGAACGAGGCATTCAGTTTATCGCCACGTCTGGAAAAGACGGATCACAATTCGGTTTTTTGTATAGGTACAGCCGTTATCTGCATAAAATAAAATATAATCGGCAAATAATGAACCTGTAACGTTGCGTAGACGGCATCACGGTGCCTAATATTCGATCACTAGTAATCCTATATGTCTCCAGTTTTTACAGAGATGGGATACACTTAAATAGAGGTGGTGTAAGATTATTTGCTGATGCTATTGAGGCAGTGATTGGTGGTTGAAAAACTGCTAGCTTGGGGGTTACACAGACTAATAGATTAACAAGAGCCGCAGGCAGAGGTGAAAGTTATTCTTGCACTGCTTCTATACGAAATGCAGCAGCGTGGAAAGCAAAGTGTCGGGGATTTTAGGTCTTCTGTGGGTCATCATTGAAGGAGTTAATGCATGGGCTGTGTAAGGGTAACTAAGAGTAAGAACATGTGCATGTATACTTGTATGTGCACTAATGCCAGGAGAATTGCAAATAAACTTGATGAATTTGAAGTATTGATTAAGTCATCAAATGCAGACATTGTACGGATAGCAGAGACATGGTGTCACTCGGACATAAGTGATGCTGAATTTGAATGTGGGTAGTATATAGGAAGGACAAACAGTACAGGAGAGATGGAGGGGTTATGCTCTTAGTTAAGAAGCATATTAAATATGAGGCAGTGCATCCAGTCGACACAAGTGACCAGTGCAATGTTGAATCAGTTTGGTGTAATAAGCACTGGGAAAACAAAATTGACAGAAAGAGTGTTTTAGGTCTAATCACTGTGATGAGCATACCAAACAGCTATACAGAAAAATAGTGAGCCAGTAAATCAGAATGCCTTATAATGGGGGAATGGGGGATTTTAACTTTCCAGATGTTGACGAGTTTGTCGCTTGGTCATTCACACAACTAGCAAGGCTTTTGTTGATTTCTTGAGTGATGGTTTTCTACAGCAGTATATTAGATAGGCAACAAGAGGAAACAATACCCTTGATCTGGTTACCGGCAGTGATTCTACATGCATTAAAAATTTGCAGGTAAAGGAATTACTGGGTGGTAGCGAACACAGTGTACTGATGTGGAATTTAATTGAAGGCATAACTATTGTCAAGGGTAAAAGGAAAGGTTTTTGCTTTCGTAAGGATGACTACAGTGAACTCAGACGATTTTTAAATTCTATGCAGTGGAACCAACTGATGATGTTACCAACAGCAAGTTCTAAATCGGAAGCATTCAGGCAGGTAGTCATAGAAGCTACTAGGTTTTTCATACCAACGAAGAAATACTGTTCAAGGCTTAGACCTAAATGGTTGTGGTTAGATAAACTGAGACAAGTGGCAGAGAAGGAAAGTGCATGGGATGCATATAAATTATCAGATGATTCAAAATCATGTGGTTGACATCAATTAGTCTGTAATCAAGTGACAAAGGAGATTAGGCAAGCTAAGGCAGATTATGAGAAGTCTCTGGCAGAGAATGCAAAGAAAAGTAGCTAAGACTTCCGTGCTTATATTAACAGTAGAAGGAAGGGATTGAATCACATTGGGCCACTTGATTAACTGTTGATGATCCTACTCAGGCTGCTGACAAATTTAATAGGTATTTTGTCTACATTTGCACATGAGGAATACTTTAGGGGAAGGGATGCCAGAGGTTTATCAAACTCCAGTGGGGAGGGCTTTGAGTGAACCAAGGTTCACTCAAAGGGATGCCCGTGACTGCTAAATACGATTAATGTTTGTACAGTATTTATAATTTATTGTAAACTCCACTGACCTGGTGGTCGTGACCAACGCCGGCGCGAGGCGGGTTCAGCGCATTCCCCG
This sequence comes from Mastigoproctus giganteus, assembly GCF_048544385.1. NCBI lineage: Eukaryota > Metazoa > Arthropoda > Arachnida > Uropygi > Thelyphonidae > Mastigoproctus > Mastigoproctus giganteus. The sequence continues at coordinate 165,346,740 of NC_143584.1, read as the reverse complement.
GAAACCGTCTCCGCGCTTTCTAAGGCGTCGCGTTACAACCTTCAAATACGCGCGCTTTTTCTGCTGCTGTACTCCCCCGATGGTTCCGTGTCACTTAACGACTGGCAAAGCGAACGCCCACCATTCAACCCACTAGAAAATCACTTCGCAACAGTATGTTGTTACGTACGACCAGATAAACAAAATACTGTATTTTATTCGTCATGTATTTTATGACGAACAAAATACAGTATTTTGTATATTTAACTGATCATCACGACGTCATGTATTTAAAATACATGACGTCAAACAAAATATTTAAAATACATGACGTCGTGATGATCAGTTAAATATGCAACTGAACGACTGGTCTTTTGGGCGCGTGCACTATGTATTACATGTTGCATATTTGATTATTTATTCATTTCGTTAATTAATTGTGTTGTGACGTGACGTTATGAGAGATTTATTGCTGATAGCTGCTACTTATAAATTTTTTTCGGTAAGTTCCATTTTTATTTTTTAAATTAAATTGTAAATTATAATTTTTTTAGTATCCAGTTCCAGTATGGCTAGCAGAGATAGAGATCGTGGAAGAAAATACATGGGTGGAACTGAAAAATTGAAAAGAAAGAAGAAGCGAGATGATTATGTTAAGCATCAAACAAACAGTATTATGAAATACGTTATTGAAACAAGACGACCAAATGACATTGACGAACACTCATATACAGATCAAACAGATGAATTTGAAAACAACAGAAACGCAACACAATTTCCTATGAACGATTGTTTAAACCACCCCAAAGAAAAAATTGAAGACATCAATAATAGAGAAACAATCCAATTTTCCCGCCAACAATAGTTGTGAAAATACTGAAAACTGTCCTGAGGAAGGAGAAAACAGGAATCATTCTGAAGAAAAAATGGAAGACATCGATAATAGAGAAACAATCGAATTTACCACCAAAAATTGAGAAAACACTGGAAACCGTCCTGAGGAAGAAAAAGATAGGAATTTTGACAATGAAGATCCTGGTACGTGGCCGACTGAAAGAACAAATAAAATAGTAAGTTTGATAGTTAAACATGGTCCTGTACAAGTCAGCCAATTTAACTTCCGTAAAAATGAACACAAAAGAAGTTTTTCTACAACATATTTTACAAGAACATTAGTGAATGGACAAAGAAAAACACGAAGATGGCTAATTTATTCTAAGTCTAAAGATAAGATATACAGTTTCGCTTGCAAATTATTTTCTACAAGTGATGTGTCATTGGGGGCAGATGGATTTTGTGATTGGTCTCATTTAACTCAGCGAATCACAATGCACGAACGATCTTCAATACATTTACAAGCTATAAACAAATGGCTTCAAACAGAGCAAAATCTCCGCACCGAAAACCTAATTGATAAAGAATTCGAAAATTGTTTAAAACTGGAAACTGAACGTTGGAAACAAGTTCTTCGAAGAATAGTTGCATCTATTTTATATTTGGCCCAACATAATTTAGCTTTCCGAGGAACTTCCGATACTTTATAGTCACCACACAATGGTAATTTTTTGGGTTTAATTGAATTAACTGCGAAATTTGACCCAGTTTTAAACGATCATTTAAATAGAACAGCCATAAAAGGGACACCATTATTTATCCCATTCGATTCAAAATGAATTAATTAGTGCAATGGCAAATAAAGTACAAACAGTAATTATAGATGCAATAAAGAAAGCAAAATATTATTCAATTTTATTGGATTGTACTCCAGATGTGAGCTACCATGAACAATTGTCAGTTGTTCTTCGTTACGTCAGTATAACAGATGATGATGTTGAAATAAAAGAACGTTTTATTAAATTTGAAGTAGTCCACGATACAACAGGAAAAGGACTTTCCGAAACAATCAAGGTTATTTTGGACAATATGGGATTAAATTTATTTGACTGTCGTGGTCAAGGATATGACAATGGCGCCAACATGAGGGAAATATATCATGGAGTACAAGCAAATATATTGCGTGAAAACTCAAAAGCATTTTATGTACCATGCGGAAGTCATAATTTGAATTTGTTACTGGGAGACATAGCAAAATCTTCACCCGAAGCTCTAACCTCTTTTGGTGTTATACAAAAGATATATACGACATTTGCAGCATCAACATCACGTTGGGATGTTTTAAAAAAACATATTCAAGAAATTACTCCTAAGCCATTATCAGATACTAGATGGGAATGTCGTTTTAATAGTGTAAGAACTATCGCTTTCAACTTCCCCAATTTCGAAATGCTCTCAACGAAGTTGCTACAAACATACGACTCTAAATTAAAAAGTGAAATTTTGTTCATTGTCCGAAAAATAAACGAATTTGAATTTGTAGTTAGTCTCATCATTTGGTACGAAATATTAAAAATGAAGGGATTAGTAAACTTTTATTAGTAAAGTTTTGCAGAACCACAACAAAAGCATTTCCACAACAAAAGAATTAAATATAATACCTAATTTTAAGTCTACATACAGAGGTAAAAGAAGAAAACTTTGATTATGAAGGAGAGGATGAGTCGTCAACAATCAGCGATGAAGAAAATTTTCGAGTGAATTATTTTTTGACGATAGTGGATACTGCATTAGTATCATTTCAAAATAGGTTTGAATTATATGAAAACCATGAAAACATTTTTGGTTTTTTTATATATGAGTGAAATCGCAAATATGGATGAGCAACATTTATTCAAATGTTGTCAAGATTTGCATCTCTTTTTAGAAGGAGATATATAGACGGAGCAGATGTATATGAAGAAATCAAGATGTTCCGGACGATTATGCCAGAAAATTGTTCGAGCCTTGATACAATGAAATATATTATAAAAAGCAATCTTTCAGAAGCATACCCCAATTTATTAATTGCCTTGCAAATAATGTTGATAACGACAGTAACCGTAGCTTCAGCCGAGCGTAGTTTTTCGCGGTTAAAATTAATTATGAATTACCTTCGATCTGCAGTAAGCCAAGAACGTTTTACATCTCTGGCTATTTTGCCTATCGAAAGCAAGGTAGCAAATTCCGTAAATTTTGATGATGTAATTAAAGACTTTGCAACAAAAAAGGCCAGAAAAATTATTTAATAATATTCTATGATCCTATATAATATGTAATAACTTGTTTATAATAAATAATTTATTTAGGTGTTTTTTTTTTGGCCCCACGCAAATTTTGAACCCGGTCTCACAAAAGTTTATGCCGGCCCTGGTCGTGACGCAGTATAAACAAGAACATTTTTTTTTTTCTTCTAAATGACTTCGCGATAACTGAAAGGAAAGTAGAAGAGGAATTGTTGAAGCTGAACATTTAAAAAAAAAAAAAAAAAAAGCACCTTGGTGGATGTCCAATCATATTAAAAGAGTCAGCAAAGGAGGTAAGCAAGTCTTTAGCCTTTAGTCATAATTATGAGAGCCTCCTTGAATTCGTGGGAGGTCTCTATGGACCGAAGATGTGCGAATATATCCCCAATTCATAAAGGGTCACCAAAAGGTGGCATGAGTAATTACAGACCTGTTAGCTTAACACTTGTTCCATAGAAAATAATGGAATCACTGGTTAAAGAAGTAATGCAGGACCATCTGGACAGGAATGCAGTTATACTTCAATTACAGCATGGATTTGCTAAGGGGCGATCTTTTCTAACCATTCTAAGTTGTTTCTATGATGTAGTAACCAAGGAACTGGATGCAAAAAATAACTTTGTTACACGCTTGAATTTCAGGAAGGCTTTCGATACTGTTGCACTTAAAAGACTATTGTATAAACTGGAGGAATGTGGCATTAATGGCAAGTTACTGCTATGGATAAAGGGATGATTAAGTGGAAGAACACAGAGTGGTTGTCAATGGGCATTGCTCTTCATGGACTAATGATTTCAGTGGAGTCTTCCAGGGTTCAATGCTGGGCCCACTGTTGTTTTCAATATTTATTAATGATATAGGTGAAGGGGAATACAGCAACTTGACCTGTTGTACCATAGTTCGTTAGACATAAGGCTAACGCAAAACTTCATAAAATTTAAATCGGACCAGAAACCCGTTGAAGTAGAAGTAGCACTGAAGATCCATAAATACATTCAGGGTAAGCACACGAACTTGGCAAAGCAAAGCAAAGTAATTATCTTTTCTCCGTGAAGTATATTAATGCAGAAGTCATTCTCAGTCATCTAAGTAGTTATAACTGGAATGACCTGCAATAAAAGCCAGTAGACAAAGCTTTAGAAATGATTACTAAAAAGCTATACCAAACAGCATTGGAAGGAGCAGCAAAAGAAATCAAAATATCTGAGAGAACAAAAGAATGGTTCAACCCACAACTGAAAACAAGTTTCCTCAGGAAGCAAAAACTGTATAGAAAGTGGTAAAGAACGGGTCATCCTGCCGATCACGTTCGTGATAAGAAGGAAAGAGCACATTTCATCAAAGCAAAAAGACTGCAATGTTGTTCATAACAAATTAAAACAAACAAAAAGAATTTCTAGCAATAGAAATAGCACAGAGAATATGACGGAATGCATTTTCAAGGAATGGGCTAATAACATTTTTGGTAACCCTTCTGGACTGAATCAAATTGACACTACTGATAATAGGAACAAAATTTTGGACAGCCTGAAAGATTTAAAAAAGCGAAACTACTCGACACGAGAGGAACCAACAAGACCTCCTTTGAGCGAAATACAAATCACCAAAGAGAGCGTAATGAAAGCAATCAACGATCTGCCCAATAAGGCCATTGTTGGACCAGATAAATTTCCAATGTTCATCCTTAAAATAAGTAGCCCATTTATAATAGATCTATTACTGCACATCTACCAGGAAATCATCAGGTCAGGAGCGTGTTCCCGCAAGCTTGGAAAAATTACATGGTAACCCCAATACCAAAACACCCAAATTTGACACCCAAACACCCAAAATTGGCTCAGGATTACAGACCAATTTCTGTTAGTTGTACCCTACAGAAGGTATTTGAAATAGCACTGCTTCCTACCATCAACCAAATACTGCTTCAGCCATAGACCAACACATTTGCCCTCAGTCATTTCAGGGAGATCAACAATAACAAACTTACTGGAAACCCTTTTTCGCGCGCAGAAAACGCTAAATGAGAAAAAACAAATTGATATTATTTTTTTGGATATCTCTGTGGCCTACGACAACATCTCAATTCCAGCCCTCATTGGGATTTTAATGAATTATTTTAATATAAGAGGAAATTTGTTAAATATAATAAGCAGCCTGCTCAAACAAAGAAAACTTACTGTCAAGCACCACAAGCTACAATCTTGTGTTACCATCTCGCGAGAAGTGCCACAGGGGGAGTTCTTTCGGCTACCCTCTTAGCAGCCGCCCTGGAGCCGTTTCTTGCTCGGTACTGCAATTTTATAACGTATGCTGACAATGTGAAATTCTTCATCTCGTCCAAAGACCACGAATCAGCAGAACGTATCTGCCAGATGGCGAATAGCACAATCCGAGAATTTGAGAGCTACCTGGATTGCATTGGGCTCCGATTAATGCACAAAAGTCTGCCCAAATGACCATAACTTACAAGCAGAATAAAAATGACATCTCAATCTCTGTGAACGGGTCTAGTGTGGAAAAAGTGCACTCTCACCTGGACCTGGGTCTTAAGTGGGATGACAGACTCACTTTTGCTCAACACTTCGCCCATATGAAGACAAAAATATACGCTGCTTTATGGGCTACGACAAGAACTGGTAGGAATTAAGGATCCAATGTACGCCTCTCAAATCTGGTAATCAGCTCCAGATTCACATTATAAGTCCGTCCTTGGGATCGAATACTGGTTCTTGCGATGGCCAGAGTTGCTGGCCACCCTTTTACTATCTCAAGGGCCATTCTCTACTCAAACCTTAACATCACACCCTAGATGCAGTGGACAATTAACAGGAACGTACACGCTCTCGCACAAATGCTCACAGGCAGAGTGGATGTACCAGTCCTGGATAATATTTTAGTCAAACCACGTGCCACTGATAGACGTTGCGGAGGAGTAACTCATCCAATGCGTCCAATCCTGAACAATCTTGGTGGTCTGCAAAGGCACTTTGCCGTCCCGGGGTGGTTTCCTTTTGTGGAATAAACAGATAGTAATAATAATATCAGGCTTAATGTCCAAGTTTTCAGATGAAAGAAAGAATGGCAGAGTGGTTAACGATAGTAATCTATTATTGCGATAAGATCTAGGAAAATTGGATCCATAGGCTGAGAAATGGCAGTTGATTTAACATTGTTAAATGCAAGGTACTGCATATGGTTACCAGTAATTCCAGAGTAACTTATGAATTGTGTGGTGCTACACTTAGGGTAGTAGAAAATGCAAAAGACCCTGGGGGTAATTGTGCCGTCAGATGTGAAATACTCTGAGCAGTGAAGACATACTGCTAGAACAGCTAATAGGATTTGTCAATGATATACGGAAAAATTTGCTACCAGGGATAAGGAGGTGATTATCCCTTTATACAAGGCCTTAGTTAGGTCGTATGTTGTGTATTGTATACAGGTCTGAAGGCCTCACTTTAGGAAGGATATAGATCTTCTGATACTGGTGCAGAGAAGGACAACCAAATTGGCGAAGGGAACAAAAGGGTACTCTTACCTAAAAAGTCTTCAGTTCTGCGAATTGCAACGTCAGGAGACTTAGGCACCCGCTGGGTGATCTGATTAAGGTGTTTAAGGCATTGAATGGATTGAATGAGCTGAACGCGAATGGCATTCTTCCTCTTGTTGAGACTACACACATGAGGGAGCTTAAATTTAAGTTGAATTAGGATAGTTGCAAGATAGATGTATGGAAGTTTGCTTTCAGCCAGCGGGTGGTTCATTGTTGAAACAGGCTTCTATCTGTTGTTGTGGAAGTGGATGGCTTGGTCAAATTCTTGGACTGTATGTATGGGAGAAGTGTGTAGTTTTTTTTTTTTTTTTTTTTGCTATATATGCTTGCTTTCCTGCATCATTTGCTACTAATTCGGAATTTGCAATTCTATAACAACTATATTTTCTTTGTTATTCTGTTCCATGTTAAACAGTATAAGGAGAACAACGTAAGTATTCATAATTATCACTCTTAAAAAGTATTTTTTCTCATTTTATTTATTTATTTTTTTATCAAAACAACAACGAATTCATAAATCTAATCAAATGTTTGCCTTCGTTTTCTACGTTTGTCTTCCACCTTTGGCTTTGAAACATTGAATGTGGACAAGGCACTTTTTACAGTCTGGAAACTTTTTAATATTATTTTCCATCCGGACAGTGTGATCGTTTTCCGATACAGATGGTAATATGATAGTGTGAGGTCCGAAGAATACGCCGGATGTGTAACATTTTCCCACCACGTTCAAGTGCCTTCATTTTGTCACATAACATGAAAGGTATAACGATGTGCCAGAGGACTACAGCAACTTGGCCATATTGCGCCTCATTTTCTTGCAATGCATCGTTCGGATTGGAGTTTGCCCGAAATGTTTTTAACTTATCTACTGCAAGCTTTCAAAATAAACCACACTGTGAATGAAATCCATTAAAATGTACGGTGATATATTTCGTACATTGGGCAGAGGAGTTTTCTTTTTAACTTTCTTAGTGCTGCACTGAACACTGTTCGATCTCGTGTTATTCGTACTAGTGGTCACGTACGCTATCTCTTGGTTCCCCTGTTTGCGGGATGAAAATTCCGTTTTTCAGGTTGGGGGAAAACATGCAACTCTCGCACAACCGGCCAACTATTACATAAACTGAAAGCGCCCATGACAATTGGACACCTCACTCTTTCCTTCGTTCCATCCAGACGGGAATCGACCCAAGATGTTTTCTACATGGTGGAAGAACAGCGGTTTCGTTGAATAACATATAAATATAAATTTTGTAATTCGTGGGTGGAATTCATTGATTAGTCGCGGGTTTGGTAAAAATCGGAAGAGAGGAGAGGTGTGGAAAGTGAAGCCTGCAACCCCTTTAGTGAAACGTCCACTAACGAACTTTGAAAAACGTACTAACAGTACACGCGTGTCTCATAAAAGCACTAACTGCGTTTAGTGCTTTTATGAGAGACACGTTAATACCTCCTGTATGAAATCGTCGATTTCCAATAAATCTGTGAGCGCAGAAAGGAGGAAAGGAGCAGCTTTGATTGCGGAGAACTTAATTTCGACAGCCGTACCTGTTTTGTTACTGCTGTCAAAGATGAGCTCGACACGCAGTAACAAAACAGGTACGTGTCAAGATGAGCTCGAGCTATTTCATTTCTCGCCTTGTTTGCTGTGGCGCTCATTACTTCATTGGCTTACAGCTTCACCGAACTTACCTTCGTGATCGATTACTATGATCGATTTGCGAAACTAGGTCAGTCGGTCAAGTGAAAAAAAGCAAATTAAAACTGTGTGGCAGACTCTGTTTTCATTCTTTCTGAGGATGTGGGTATTGTGGCTACCTGATGAAGCATTCTGAAAAAAAGATCGTTTATTTTACACCAACAATATAGATGCGCTCAGCAGGAAGGCAACTGTTATAATTGGCTTGTTAAAAAGTGGAGTTAAACGCTAATGAAACTGCCCGAATTCCTATTATTAATACTGTAGTGGATTTTTCTCTTGGCTGATAAAGTTTCAATTTCCCAATTGCAAGTATTGGTTTAGCAAGCTTTCCATTGTCCTTCTCGATTACCCAAAAAGCACGCTACTCCGAAAATAATAGTCGAGTAAAGAAAAATTACTTTTAAAAGGTCTAATTCGCTAGCCCTTGCACGGCTGTAATGAAATTTCTGTGCTAGCAAATTTAATTCGAAGCACACATCTAGAATACTGTTGATACAGTAATCTTCACTCTGAGATATCACTAGTTTTTAATTAATTTTTCTCCCCCTTCTCCAGGTAGGAGATAAGAATGGGAATTCTACTAATGAGGTGCCATTCACACAATGGCCATAGTTATCTGCCTTGGAACGTATGGCATTTCCAAGTTGTGCAGCTAGCGGCCCTCGTCGAGAGACGAGATTGCTCCTTATTGTAATCGTTAAATACATGAAGTTTAGTAACATTGGTGTTTATTTTTCGTAGGAATTTCGAAAATAATTTGAAATTCCTTTGTGGAAATTGGCTATAACATAGTAGGCCTAGCTTAGTAAGTTCAAAGGCGGTTGAAATCGTGTGCTTTATTAGAGTCAATTTTCCTAAAGTTGAAAATAAATCATATTAAATACTGTACATTAAAATTTCTTTTTTTTTTTTTTTTTTTTTAATCACAACAGCAGGAAGCCTTGCATTTGTGATTTACAATTTAATACAGTAATTATCACATATACGTATTCTTATACATAACGTACAGACACGTACTTATATTATTTAAACATTAAATAATAAAAATATGTGAACATTAGCAAGAACATTTTTTTTTATTACAGAAATATAAAACGTATATGAACTTCAATAAATAAAGTATTTTTAAAGATTTTAAAGCACAAATGCAATAAATAGTAGGCTGTAATTGTATAATTAAAAATAGCAATAGTATTCGCCGTTTAGTGCAAGAAAGTAACAGGTTTTTGCTGCACTAGCAAAAAAAAAAAAAAAAAAATTATATGCTTCACTCCTCACACAGGTAAGTGTCCAGTTGACCTTTGAATTTATTCAAAACTGTCAGCCTCAACTACTTGCGGGGCAACTTGTTCCAGCTATCAACGACTCGCTGGCTAAAAGAAAACTATATACAATCTGATCTAAACATCAAGCCCTGTAATTTGAATTTATGACCTCTAGTTCTGGAATTCTTTAGTACTCTGAGAATTCCACCTTCATTCATTTTATTAATCCTTCTCAAAGCCTTATAAACCTCAATCAGGTCACCTCTGAGGTGCCTGGTTCCCAATCTCTGTAGTCCACATAATCGCTTCTTTCCTTATACAGTCGTCCTTCTGCTGATCTCACCATTCGAGTTGCCCATTTTTGTACCCTTTCAAGTTAGTTAGTTAGTTGGGTTTTTAGGAGCATTAGTAACTAAGGCCATATTGCTCCGGGATATGCGGTGGTCATTCCCTTTCAAGACGCTCGATGTCTTTTTTCAGATGAAGTCTCCATATTTGAACATAGTATTTCAAATGGGGTCTTACAATTATCTTATACAGTGGGATTATGACCTCCCTATCTCTACAGGATAAACGTTCGATGAATCATCGATAGGACATCATGGGCTTTCCTGTCCGCCTGTTTAAACTGTTCAGAAAACTTCATATCTGTTCATATTGTAACTCCCAGATCCCTTTCCTCCTCCACTGTTTTTAATTCAACCCCATCAAGTGTATAATTTATTTGTCGGTTGCTATTCTCCAAGACCTTTAGCAGCATTAAAACATGGCTGCCATTTCTCTGACCATCTTCGAAGTCTGTTCATGTCCTCCCGAAGGAGTGCTGCTTAGCACTGATCATTAACAACTCTACCAATCTTTACGTCATCTGCAAATTTCGACATCACGCCTTCTACATCCCTTCGTCGAGGTCATTTATGAAAATGAGAAAAAACAGTGGTCCAAGAACTGATCCTTGTGGGACGCCACTCTTGACGTTTATGCCAATATGAAGAATATCCATTAATCATAACGCTCTGCCTGCAGCCACCCAGCAATCCATCTTAGATTCTTACCAGTAATCCCAACATGTTCAATTTATACAGTAACCTCTCATGAGGGACAGAGTCAAATGCTTTGCTAAACTATAGATAAACTATAAATGCTCAGAGGAAGCTCATCGCACAGAGATTTCCAGAGTAAAAACTGACCTGGTCAATTAATTGTAGTTACCCAACCTATATATTAGACAAGTGTTTGCTACAAGCGCAAGAGCTTATGACCCGCCTGAGGCCGTCATCCCCCACATGACAATATGCCTACCGCCTATATTCCCTACTATCCCAGCATTTCGGACCAGATCTCGAAAATTCTCCGGGAATACCGCATAAAATGCGTACAATTACCTGGTAGGAGCTTGCATTCTCTTGTTACCAACGTGAAAACTCCAATCGCTCCTTTTTTTGCGTAGCGGAGTGGATACTGCGTAACTTGCAAAGGTTGTGGCAGTTGCTATATAGGGGAGCTCGAGACGCCTTCAAGACTGCCTTGCAGAGCATGAGAAATCAATTCGCCTTGGTGACGCTGACCACCCCGCAATCGCGGAACATTTCTGGTCGACCCACCATGATCTTAACCCTAAACGCGATTACGAAGTGATCGACCAATCCCGACACTTCCCCCACCGCCTTTGGCTGGAATCGTTGAATATATCATGCAATTCAAAAACCTTGAACCCCCCCCCCCTCCTTTTTATCTATCTTCACCCCGTGCTGAATTCTTCCTGTGCGGGATGATTTTTTTTTTTTTTTAACAGTACATACATGTGGCTTTACTTTGACAGAGTCTGTGAAAACTCAACAGAGCAACGAGGTGGAGATGAACTTATGTTCTAGGAGCCGCCCGTACGTACAACTACTTAGTATTTGACTACATATAATCAAGATGCTATAGCACAAACCTATACATTAGTTTACTTATTCGTATCTGAGACTATTACCCTAAACAAATTATGTAATTCTCAATTACTGCACACCATTAAGCATCTCTCATATTGTGGAGTTATACTTCGCAACTGGGTTGTCATATTGCAACGCCCGGGTGCACTGCTCTTCATCGGTGGGCCCACCCACCGATGAAGAGCCAATAAGCTCTGAAACGGTGCCGTCTGGGGGGCCTGATGGCCACTGAGTTTCCTCGAATAGGTAACAACAATCTTTTCTACTGGGAAAGCGTTGCCTATTCGAGGAATGTGTGAGTTGAAGGAGCAACTGTCCCTTTCTTCCTTCTACGGCATTTCCTTTCTCTACCTCTCCTACTAGCACCTTCCTACTCTCTCTTTTAAGTCTAATAGAGATATTATGAGGATAACCGAGAACTGTATCCCATACCATATTTCAAAACGGTGCCGTCTGGGTGGTGGTATCCGCCGAGAATAAGTAACAGTAGTCTTCTCCATTGGTGAAGCATTGCTTATTCGAAGTAGTGCAATATCATGGCAACTCGTTGTGAAGGCATTCCCAAAAAAATATATACTTAAGTGATGCCAATTTGTAACTACTTAGTAGTTGGCTACGTATAAACCTGATGCTATAGCAGAAACCTATACGTCAGTTAACTTCTTCGTAACCTGAGGCTATTGCCCTAAACAAATTATGTTGGGTAGTATATTAATTGCACTTAAAGTTTTCAGTTATTCTGAGTATAAGCTTCAGCCGACAATGGGAGTAGATAAAATATGCCTTAAATGAAGCAAAACCATGCAGTATGGCCATATATTCAAAAACGGCCGATAAAATTTTTCTTGCTCTTATCAGTACTTTGTAATTCATTCCCTCTGGTCAAGAAATGAAATCTACTCGTTCAACGGGTGTGGGCTCGATCCTTATACGATAAATATTTTTTTATCATTTCTTTATAATTTTCTATTTTTATTTTATCTTTTTGTTCTTTCAGTACTAATTTGCTCCAAAGCGAGTTGATGAGGCCATTCGAAAAATAAAGTGTTTTTTTGATACATGTACTTGGTTAATGGCATCCATAACTAGAAGTATAATAATGAAAACAGTAGCAGTGCTGTGAAACTGTTGCAACATTTTAAAAAAGAACTAAAGTAAAAAAATGAAAATATTAAAGTAGTAAGGAAGACTACAAAATTTGAAATATAGTATTGTGCATAGTTGACTCGAACCTATGATCTTTGGATTACTGTGCGTTTGCTTTAACCACCAAAACGGGGAAGGGTGGCATAATACTGGCTGAACTTCAAGAAACTGTGATAAGGAGAAAGAATCCTTTCTCTTTCTCCTCTTCACCCCCAAACCGTTTCTAAATATATGGGATCGTACTATTGGCTTCATTTAAAGAATACTCTATCTTCACGAAGTTTAAAATAAACAGGAAGTGACACGATTGTGTATTCCCTAGTGAGTAAGAATCTTAGACGAATTCTTCTCTCGGAGTAAATCTTTCTCACGTAAGTCATTGAGTCAAATTTCTAACAAAAGCAACTCATGGGGGACAGCCATAAGTCGCTTTTCATTACCTCCTCTTTATTAATGGCAGTCAGACCCTTGCAACAGGGTAAACAAGGCGTTTACTGTTAACCTCTCGCTCAAAGGTTTTTAATTAAAATCTGATTAGCAGCATATTTTTCAGTATATGGATTGTAATACTCTATTCTAAACAAGCATGATTTATAACTGAATGAAGTTTCGTAAAACAGAAGCTTTCAGGAAAATTAGGCATCACATCAGTTAGCAAAACATTCAATATGTGCATAGTGACAACCACTGGCTGTCATTACGTGGCTGAGATCGGGGTTTAGCGGCTCACTCTGCTTTCTGCATCATCAACAATTATAAATTGTTGATGAAGAGAGCGAAGTGAGCTGCTGACTCCTTCAGCATCCAATATTCATTGGATACTGACTCCTTCAGCATCCAATATTCATTGGATACTGACTTGACGCCCGTTAAAATACTAAGTAGCTTTTATTCAAATACGCTTCTTTCAGGTTGTGACCATTCTTTTTTATGAAGTTTACTTTATGCCGCATTTTAGTTAATTTAATTTTATTTCTTATTTAATTTAATTCTGATTTTGTTATTCATTTTATGACTAATTTTTAGGCGTGTTAGTATATGTGTAATGGCCTCCGTAGCCGAGTGGTCAGGAGCGGGAGTGCATTAGCACACGCTCTTTGAGTAGACCGGGGTTCAAGCCCCTGACTACTGAATACGGTCGATCTGCCAACCCTCACTGGACCACCGTGGCAGATTATGGTCCATTTCCCTCAGCATGAATTGTTGAGGAGGCTTCCATCCTGCAGTGGGTTGATAATGGCTGCACTTTACCTTTACTTTAGTATATGTGTAAAGCTGCTGTTGTTGTTATTTGGTTTTTAGGAGCATTAGCAACTAAGGCCATATTGCTCCGGGGATATACGGTGGCCATTCCCTGACCTTTTCGCATCCTCCGTATATGGTGGTCACGTACTCGAACGCCGGTCTAATGAAGAAGCGTGTGCTACGCATTGCCGCTCCTGCCCACTTGGCTACGGAGGCGCCATGTTGTAAAGCATCTTCGTCCCTTCGCTTGTGATAATTCGACTCTTAATGAATGGATTTTCATAAAAAAAAAATTATATTTTGCTCTTTTAGAAAACATTGTCCTGACATTCTAAATTTAACTAAAATCAGACCAATAAATCTCATAATTATTATTACTTTGTCCATCCGTATGTAATAACTCGACTCCCAGTGAATGGATTGTGATGAAATTTTATATGTAGCCCTTCTAGAGAGATTTGTCGTGCCTTCCCAAATGTCATTAAAATTAGTGCAATACAGTATAAACTATCATTTATTAGTGGATCGATTTTCATGAAATTTTATATTTGGCTCTTTTAGGACTTGTTGAGCCTTTCCAAATTTTATTAAAATCTAACCAATAGAAGTTCTTATTTCTTTTTTCATACATATCACAGGCTATACATGTACCGTATATTGTAACTGAAGCACTGGATATTGTTTGTTGTCTTGCGCTGATTGGAGAAATGAATGAGCAATATGGCGAATGTGAAGAAACGAAATGCTCTCGGTTCGTGCATAAGGCCCCCACCCCTTTTTATGCACGAACTCATTGGGAATGGAATTTTCTGATTAAATAATCACTGAACGTTAAATTGAAACCTTATTTTTGACCGTTATTCCCAACCTTTGCGGTATTCTACGATCGGCTTGGACCACAAATATAGACAAGGCCATGTGCAGAACAAGGGCATGTACAAAAGTTTACACCATGGATATTTTCTTCTGTATTTTATACAATAATGCATCTGGCGAAAGGTATTGCTAATTCTTATTTTTAAATAATTATTTGTTTTCTTTTATTTACCGTTTTTCCCAAATTAAAATATTAATACAAAAATATTTTATTACCAAATTAAAGATGAGTAATTACTCATCCTTAATTTGATAATAAAATAGTTTTGAAAATTTGACTTAATTGAAAGACATTTACGTGTATATGGGTAAATGTTAGGAGTTATTGCTGTAGTGTTTTTAAGTTTATATTTTTATGTATTATTTAAAACAGTACTTTAAATCTTAGTTGGCAGTACGCCAGATCAGGTCAACTTGTTTAAAACATTTCTGAGAACTAATGAATTGGAAGAATCGGGGATACGACGTAACCGAGTGGTCAGGGCGCTAGTGCAGACTGCACGCGCTCTTTGAGTGGATAGGGGTTCAAGCCCATGATTACTAAATACGATAAACGTTTGCATAACGTTGGGTGAAGGAAACACCAAAATAAAACCAAGAGCGTCAGGCCTGGCCAGCCGGCTCGTAAAAATTCGGCTGGATATATCAACATGGAGGAACGACAAGCGTTACATCAATGTCACCGACCCCTAACGGGACAATCAGCGCGGATAATTATATAATGAATTAGAAGAATCAGGAACAGTTTAATGACAAACGTGTCATCCATTGCTTAGTCTTGGCAGCTCTGGTGAAGAAGAAGAGTTTCAAGATCTGGTGCTAGTGGACCATGAGCTCTAATGGTTAAAGCCGAATTGAACAACCGCAACTTGTTTATACGAAATGATCGTCTTTTTTGTGGTATTCTTGAATATAGAGCGTTCTGGCGCTGTGGGATCCTTTGACTCACATTCCCTAGGATTCTTTGACTATTTTCCATTGTTAATTCAAAACTTTCTCAACGGTAAAAACATGCCAGATCGATATAAAAATAGCCTATTTTAGTCAAGACGAAAGAGTTCCACAAGGCGCACTGCCAAAAGTGCAATTTTATTTGCAATTCAAATAAAGCATATGACAAACGTGCTACAAACTGTTGAGACAAAATTTTTACGGTGATGGCCTTATTTCTTGTAATGCACAAAATATGCATTCCATAGAAAGGGAACTGCAGATTTCAATAAATAAAATATCGGTCTGTTTGTCTCTAGCCATAATCTTCGTTTGACCCTGTAAAGAGTAGCACCAATGAAAATCTTATTCAGCACAATACCTTCAGAACATCTCCAGTCCATAGCTGATGTATATGAAGGCAACTTGGAACTCAGAAGAAAGGTGGGTTTTCTTAACTCTGATGCCAAATTAGTAGTCTTCGCACAAATTCTCACCAGCAAGCTTTCTTTAGTATTATAATAATAATACCTAATTCAATTAATTTATTTACTATGAGATTCTGAGTCTAATCTAAGAATGCGACATGAATCCTACCGAAGTACTGCTGGTTGCGAACATGGATGGTCTCCCCTGGACAACATATATAAATACTTTCCCCAGTGAGCGAAACAATCACCGGCAACCCCGAATGCAGCCCTTATACTGCCAGACTATGCCATGAAGCTAGCTTCAAAAAATATCAGTTTTTTTTTTTTTTGCAAACATTATATACACCTGAGTGCAACTAACCGCATTTCAAAACAAATGCCTCCCAAACTGTCCCCTCCGGTAGTGGCCACTGGTGATTTTAAATCGTAGTGAAATCGTTTTGAAATCGTAGTGAAAAATGAAAAAACCACCACCACCCAACCCTTAGTACATTGCTTTTCTGCAATATTTAAATAAGGAAGAAGTTTTGCTAATCGTTTAATTTCAAGTTTAAAATCATATGACTGCGAAAAGGTTTTAATTATTATTTTCATTCAATAAATTATCTTTTTCATTGGGACTAAACCTGGAGCCAACTTGAATGAACCTAGAGAGGGATTCCAAAGCGTCACTGTGCTCGTACCCGGTATTATTTGCAGTATGTACATTGTAAAGCCAGTTTTAGAGTGGCACGTTTCTTTTAGCTGTTAACGTAAATGTAACATTTAATCATTTATAGCAGGGGCGGCCAACTTAATTTGTGATGCGATCTACTTTTTTTCTTAAAAATGTGCCGCGATCTACCATCTGACACCATGAGCTACTCTTGCAGACCGTCTGCACTGCTCAGAAAACTTCATATCTGCCTGCACAATTACCCCCAGGTCCTTTTCATTCTCTACCACTGTCAGTGTGGTACCACAGAGTTGATACGTTACTCTGGTATTACTGCTTCCCGTATGTGGTACTTTACATTTGCCAATGTTAAACTTCATTTGCCACCTCTCAGCCCATCTGCTCAACTTTTTTAGATCCTGTTGCAGCAGTGTACTGTTATGTGTCATTAATAACCCTGCCAACCTTCGTATCATCTGCAAACTTGGACTGATATACCATCATCAATATCATTTATAAATACAGAAAAGAAAAATGGACCGAAAACTGAACCCTGAGGGACTCCACTAATAATATTAGTCCACGAAGAGCAGTCCATTGATTACCACTCTGTCTTTTCCCCCTCAATCACCCCTTTATCCATAGCAGCAATTTGCCTCCAATGCCACACTGCTCCAATTTGGGCAGCAGTCTTCCATGTGCAACAGTATCAAAGGCTTTTCTAAGATCCAAATATATGATATCAAAGTTATTCTTTGCATCCAGTTCCTTTGTGACTACATCATAGTATCAAATCAAATTAGTCAGACAAGACTTTCCCTTAACAAACCCATGCTGTGTCCGAGCTGTAACTGAAGTCTTGTCTAGATCATTCTGCAATGCTTCTTTAACCAGTGCCTCCATTAATTTCCCTGGAACAGAAGTTAAACTAGCAGGTCTGTAATTACCTGTGTCTCCCTTTGATCCTCCTTTGTGGAGTGGGGTCACATTTGCACATCTCCAGTCCATGAGTACCTCCCCTGAGTCCAGGGAAGCTCTCATAATTATGGCTAAGGGTTTGCTTACTTCCTCTCCTGCCTCCTTTAATATAACTGGATAGATTCCATCCACACTAGGTGCCTTTCTTATGTTTATCTTCAACAATTTCTCCTCCACTTTACTCTCAGTTATTACAAGATTATCTAGACTACTGCCAGAGTTGAATACACCTCTGGCATTCCTCTCCCTGAATAACTCCTCATGTGTGAAAGTCGATGCAAAATACAGTATTCATTTAGTTTTTTAGCTACCTGAGCAGGATCATCAACAGTTGAACCATCGATATCAAGTGGATCAATATGATTCATTCCCCTTCCTTCTAGAGTTTACATAAATAAAGAACTCTGCTGTTTTCTTTGCATCCTTTGCCAAAGATTTCTCGTAATCTGCTTTCGCCTGCCTAACCTCCGTTGTGACTTGGTTACAGACCCGCTTATATCTATCATAGGCTTCTGTGTCACATGTTTATTTATATGTATCCCATGCATTTTTTTCTCTGTCACATGTCAAATTAGTTCATCTGTCATCCATTTAGGCCTAAATCTTGAACAATATTTCTTGTTGGTATGAAAAGCCTAGTAGCTTCCAAGATTAATTCTTTGAATGCTTTCCATTTTGAATTTGCTGTTGGTAACATCATCAGTTGGTTCCACCATATAGAATTAAATACTGTCTCAGACCACATTAGTCACCTTTACGAAAGCAAAAACCCTTCCCTTTACCCTTAATAGTAGTTACCTCTTTGAGTAAATTCCACTTCAGCACACTGTGATCACTGCCACCTAGTGGTTCCTTTATCAGCAGATTCTTGATGCATGAAGAATCACTACTGATAATCAGATTAAGAGTATTACTCCCTCTAGTTGCTTCCCGAACATGCTGCTGTAGAAAACAATCATCCAATAAATCCACACAAGCCCCTCTAGTGTGTGAGTGACCAACCCACAAATTCCAGTCAATATCCGGGAAATTAAAATCCCCCATTATAAGACACTCTAATTTACTGGCCCACTCTATTTCTCTGCACAATTGTTCATTATACTCATCAGATTCATTAGGCTTATAACGCACACCTACTCTCATTTTTCCTTTCCCAGTGCTTATGTCACACCAAACAGACTCAACATTGTATTGTCCACCCACATCAATTGGATGCACTTCCTTAGATTTTATGTGTTTCTTAACTAACAGCATAACCTCTCCTCCCTTCCTGTCCTGTCTATCCTTTCTGTACACATTGTACTCCCCAAATTCCTGTTCTGCACTGCTTATGTCTGTATGACACCATGTCTCTGATAACCCAACAATATCTGCCTTTGATTACTTGACTAGCATTTCAAGCTCATTTCAGTAGGCTGCGCAGCGACAATAGTCACTTGGTTCAGCGGATTTGTAATAAGCATATATAGTGGGTCGCATAATAACAATATTTAGATTTTAACTAATATGTTGTTATATATATTTAAAATTCGTCGTGATCGACTTGTTGGCCACCCCTGATTTATAGTATTGGTTGTTATAAGTACAAAATATACAAATCAGTAATAATAGCAAAAGGGTATTTAATTTTTTATTATCATTATTTTTTTTTTATTTTCAGTGTAACTGTGGCAGTGCCATGGCTTAATGGCACTTTATAGCCAGCCGCCACTCTCCTGACCAGATAAGATACCCACTCTCCAACTTGAGGAAAATATGCATACAGTATATATTTTTTTATGTGAAATATGGAGGTTATGAGTGTGCCAAATAGCTATGTAGTGTTGGTCCACCAGCACAAGTGCCACACCTAGATTATAGGTCTGCATAAGTAAAGCACACCCGAAGAAATGGATGTTTATATGGCAAAGTCGAAGTAGATAATAAGCTTCTGCAACTCAAACAGGAACCAAAAATTGTTGATCTGCTTTTGACTAAACAGGCAGGAAGAATTTGTCCTTTGAAGGCGCATTGATCATGCTCATTTTCTTACTAATAGGAGTTTTCTTACTAATTTGACGCATCTTTTCTTTCTAATAGGACTTTATTTCTTACTAATTTGACGCCAATGGGACTTTTCTGATTAATTTGACGCACCTTTTCTTACTCTCCACAATGCTTGAACATATCATTTCCTATTTGCAGTCCCGCATATCCTTATAGAATGTTCACCTTCAGTCTTCTTGAAATAGCCAACCTCTGACATTCAATCACGTTATTGGAAATGAAGCAGATGCAGTAGAATTTTTCCGTCTAAACTGAAAAAAACTAGTCACTCAACTTTGATATTAATATATAATTAAGTAATTAAGTTCTAGATTATGTAGAATACATTGGTAGGTGCAGTATGGCGGAAGTCGCCCTTTGGAGTTATTCTCTGTTGATTCCCAAACAACCACCACCATTCTCAATATTCAGTGCTCTGATTAATTCATTATCATATATACAGAGGCTGCGATACGTAAATATTGAAGTACCCTCTGAGCTTTCAGGAGGTTAGTGTTAAAAGGAAAACGTACAAAGATTGATTGAAAATCCATATCAAGGAGTGCACCTTTGCTTTTCGCACGCACGCACACACACACACACACACACACACACACACACACACACACACACACACACACACACACACACACACACACACACACCAGGGAAACTGCCGAGACCTACCACGCAGTAAATGAAGCAGGCGATAACACTGCACAGGCAAATTATTTCCTATTAGAATTGCTAGCTGGTTAGAACTGTCAGTTGTATATATGTAATATATAATTAGGCAGTGCGCATATGCATTCTATATAAATTAAATAAATATGAAAGTTATTTTGAGTGTAAAAAATATTCATACGTATTAGCGCAGAAATTAAATGACTTGTTAACATACAAGCACACGCACACAGGTAACGGGGGGCGGGGGAATAGTAAAGTGAATAAATTAGCCGTTTCGGTCAAGTAAACCCATTTTGAATGTGCAAAAATTCTAAAAGTTAAAACCCCGAAAAATATGCTATGTAAAGTCGATGAAGGTAAACTATAAGGAATGGATTTTATAACGATTAAAGGAGGGAAGAAAAGCTATTGAGTGAAAATAGTGAGAAATTTTTTTGACTTTGCAGGTGCATCTTATTGAGCCAACTATAAACGAAACTTTAAAAGAAGCTAAAATTTTCCTTTGCGTGGGAAGGTTGGAATCGTAGTGCTATTCTTTCAGATTGAAGGCTTAGGCTGAGTCATGTCGAGAAGAGAGGAAAAGAATGTTGGGTTTAGGCTGAGAGCGATGTCGAGAAGAAAGGAAGGAAAAGAATATTGGATTGATGAAAGAGGAAAGGCAAATAAATTTAAATCCACGATTTCGATCTGAAAACGCGAATTAATATAAATATTTAATAAGAAAGCAATTTTTACATCATTTTGAGCCAGCCAAATGGATTAAAGATGGTACACTACGCTCTATTAAGAGCGAAAGACACGTTGCAAAGTGTTTCCTTGTTCTCACAATATTTTAGAGTGGATTTTTTTTTTTATATTACTTTGTAAAAAACCCCTACTGGAATTTGTGATTTCTGTTTTAAATATTTATTGTAAATATTTGTCGTTGTTCATAAAGAATTTTATTATAGGGTATTTAGTTGTGTGAATCGAATTAAAATGAAATAAAACGGACAATTGTTCATTGTCTTCATAGCGGAAACCAAAACAATAGTATGACGAATACATGATTTGGAACGGTGTGGCATATTTTCACCCTCTCTGGAAAGGTTAATATGATCTCTTTAGATATGCTGAATTACGAATCATTCAAATCATATCTTCATGTCATAAAAGATTTTCCTATATGATGTGAAAGTGACTGAATACTGTGGTCTAAGAACTAATTATTTGATCGGTGAATTAATTTTCAGGGAATATGCTGCACAAGAACTAAACATGTATTACTCTTGCTATCGCGCTTGGCAACTCATATTATATCGATCCTAAGAAAACGCTGGCGCACAATAGCCTTAGATGTTGATGCGCCATAAAACTCCTGAACAACCAACCAACCTAAGGAAACGCTGATTCCTTGAGACAGAAGTCTTTATTCAGGGTGAAGTTGCACATTGATCGACATATAAAACAGGTTCTCTAGGAATAGTTCTGTGGAGGCTGTTACATGTGCTTGGCGACTTCAATTTCCAGATTTACAATAAACGCATTTTCCATTGTCGAATCACTTATTCTCCGGTTTGTCTAAGATTATGAACTCGAATTGATTCCAGTTATGATGAAGCAGCAAACCAGACTAACCAGTGTATGCCAATTATGTTAGTATAGTTTCCACGTGCAGCCAGTGGCATGGCGTAAAATCGAAGGACCCTCACAAAATTGCTCATTTTGCTAGGGCAACTTCCTCCTTTGGAAAACAACGTATATTTTTACCTTTAAGCAGAATAATTTACTATATCTTATATTGAAGTACAGTTACTTGACTTTTTAGGATGTTATGTTTTCTGTGATATTCATGAAACTATTTTAAGCAGGGTCCTCCTTTGATATTGGGAGGTTTGCAGGCCTTCGCTACCACAGCATCAGCATGTCATGCATGCTAGCAGTTTCACGCACACTAAATCTGCGCACGGTATCCAATTATTCGCCTTATTACGAAAAACAATGTGATGAAAATTCAGACTATGCTACTTCAGACTATAGAGCTGAGACTCGATCGCATTAACAGCTGACAAGATATACGAGCAAGATCTTTAGCTTACAAATAGAAGGTGAGGCCCCATATTCAGCGAATAACTGTCCACTGGTAGCTATTGGCTGCACATGTTAAAACCGCAGAAATAGAGAGAACTGCGGTTTCCACATTTTACCAGTGATAATCATATCTTTTGGTAAAATAAAAGTAAACTTTATCTCTTTAGTTTCTGCCTGCCTCGTAGTATTCTTTATTTTCGTTGTTTTCTGCAAGGCGCTGTAATTATACTTTAACATTTGACGATTGGAAACGTCATGTTTTCAGACGAATCACCATTCACACTTCTTTCAAAATACTGTATTTCTTTGATAGCATACTTCTACCAGAAACGATGGTGTCTAAGAATAGACCAATGATTGAACAAGCAAATTAATCAAATTTTACAAATTTTCATTTAATAGTTATCTATTATTGTAGTCGATTGTAGTTTTTTTTTCAGGAAATTGAAATTCTTGTTTTTAATTAAAAGGTTATGTTCATTTCGTATATCTTCTTTAAGGTATTTCTGGTTGCAAAGTGGCTACAACCAGTGTTCTTCCATATTGATTTCAAATGCCAGGAGAAGGGCCCCCTCACAAAAAAAAAAAAAAAAAAAAAAAAAAAAGACAAAGGAATATATCTATATGACTAAAATTATCCCCCATACGTTACTATAAATCCCACTATACTATTCCTATTTTACGTATTGTAGAAAATATATATAAGAGACGATTCTTTTTGTTACATTAAGAAAGTAACGTTGCCATTAGCTGCCGTATTTCATTGTTTCATCTATATCCTTATTACTATTACAATGATTTCATCACATAATTTGGCTTGAACATCGAACGATCGCCCATGTCACCATGCAGAATATCATAAGGAATGTCATATGTAGTTAACTCTTTAAAAACAGAACACACAGAAAACGGTGTAATTCGTGCAGCTTGCGATGAAGCGGGACAAAATTTGGTATGGTGGTGTACCATAGAATAACGATGAAATATTCGCCTATTCACAATAAATCATTTTGTTCTGTTAATTTTGTCGAGCAGTGTAGTATAAATGACTCGTTTACATCTATGTAGCATAAGTCGTGTCTAATTTCTCAAACAGTTGGTGTAACTTTCTCTCAAGAAAACATTCTAGAGTTTTCTTTGCTCCGTCTTAGGCTTCAGTACTATTAAACGATCTATTTTCACTTCCGAAATTACCCTTCCCCAATTCAAAGCAGCTGCCAAGATATAAGTGTTTTTAAGTGAAGTATTTTAATTACATTGGGAAGTAATGAATATTCCTTCATCATGGTGAGAGTAAAAAAAAAAAATCCAAGGGGCCTCCACATACACCTTTTCCATAATGCGAACTCAGTAATTAGGCAGTTTTTGATAGGATCAAAATATTTCGTTATTTAATTAAGCTAATAAATCGGAAACAAATTGATTTTAATTTAGTCAATTTTTTAGCATGACTTAACTAACTGGTAATTTTATTTTCCGCATTGTGAAGTCTCTCTCGGTAGGTTCTATTGGAGAAGGGGAAATCTATATCTCTTCCGGATAGCATGCAGCAGTATTTTTCAACTTGTGCTTCCGGTGACCCTTTCTTAAAGAGACGAAATTCAGTTACGGTGTGGTTACTAGTAATCTGAATATTGATTTCAGTAGAGAGATAGAGATGGTGCTGTAAAACAAACATTTAAGTATAGATGCATTACCCATAAACTTAACAGAAAAAAAACGAAATTTATTTGCAGACTAATATATAGGATTCTTTAAGCTTAAAGCATTAACAGAAACACAATAAATGTCAATTAAATAAATCCACATCTCAAACGTTTCGAGTGCCTAAGTTATCTGCTTTCCTCTGTAAACTTGAAATTGGCTATTAATTTTACAGAGAGAGAGAGAGAGCATATTCAGTATTAGCTGATTTTCCAGTTTAGTTATATGTTTCAAAGTTTCCTTCTCATGTGAATGAACAGAATGTTGCGGTAATTTGCTATGTTTAATTTTTATTAAATCGTGTCTTTTTCAAATTAGTTTTTTTTTTTCTTTCGAAAAAGACATGAGAAATAATATTTCACTGCCAAATTAACTATTACTTAGCTGTTATACAGGTGTAAATACAGCTGCAAATAAGTATTGTTTGTAGGAACAATGCAATATATTTTAATATCATAGTAACAATTAAAGCATGTTTAGGAAAGCTCCTTAATAGTTATAGCCATAATGCAGGCAAATTTTACATCGTTCCTCAAGTGCACTCTTCCATGTTGTTTTTATGAGTGCTGTGATAAGTACATAAGGGAAGAATGAATGGTGGAGTAGCATTCATTGACTGCCTTGTGTGTCTTAAAAAGAAAAAAACCTTTTTATAAATAATAAACATTACAAATTGATTTTAGCGACCAGTTTCGCTTACTGCTTAAACTTTAATACTACTAATACGTATCTTTACAGAGCTGCTAGCATCCGTGTTAAATCTTTTTTATTCTTCCTTTTCTCCTAGTTCAGAGCCAGTGGGAAGAGATGCGTTGCCGTGGAAACCGTCCTCCCTGTCTCCAGGAGCACACGATGGTCGCCTGGAAGGTAATGAAGCTTTCTATCTCTGACACGATAGGTTGTTAGTTAAGATGTCATGCCAAGTCTCTCGTGTGGGTTGTGGTCGTAAATGATAGCGATGAGCTACACGTGTCAACTGCGAGCACATGCAGTAATGAAAAACCAGTTATTTTGTGGTAAAATAATAATATAAAAAATCGCTTAGAAGTGGAGCAACTGGATGCATAAGATATTTTTGTATAGAAATAGTTACGTTTCCTTTTATGATTTTTATTGCGTCGTGTTTACTGAAAAAGAAAGTAGTCGCTCAACTGGTTTCTTTTGAAGGGTGAATCTCCAACTTCCGAATAAGCTTCCGTTAAGACTCAAGAGTAGTTGAAACGTTTCACAATATGGTTTTGAAGTTCATCCATCTGGTAAGCATTTGAATTAATAGAAATCATCAACAATATTCTTTATTTTGTGCATTCTCTATTTCTGATGCCATTCTTATCTCTTCATTGATCACAATAAAAGTATAGCAGCATCTATGCTGAACGCAGTTGCAGTTATTCTGGTTGCTTAGCAACCGCATGGTTTATGAAATCGTTTGATCATTAGCTACTCATTATTTCCTAGCTCATGGCCCTTATCCAACTTTACTTTGGAAAAGCTTCACAAACAAACGTGGTATCCAGACTGCCTTGTGTCCGAATTATTGATGTAGTGCAATGCAAGTGGTCTCACCGTTCCAGTTACAAAGTATTATTGTTTATATTTCGATTGCACACGTCATTCGCATTTTTAGTTTCTTACTGTGATTATTTAATTTAATTTTTAAGACTAATAGGATTGAAAGGAGATTGAATGCCATAGTTGTACCGCACTCACTGGCTAATAAAAGTACAGACTCTTGCAGTAGTAAAAAGGCTGGTATGTTATGTCATGTTTCAATGTAGCAGAACACTGCCACTTATTTTTAAGCCGTATAAGGCACGCACGATAAATAATATGTAAATAATGAATTTAAGTTACTGTAATTCTTTTATTTCTTTGCTATTAATTATTTTTCTTGCCCCCCCCCCCCTTTTTATATGCTAAATCTGAAATACCCTGTATCCCAATTGTTTCGGATAACCGGGATTTCACTGTATTATTGTAATTTTGAATATTATTATCGAGTTTTCAAATAACTAAGGAAATTAAAGTAGATTAGTCGTGGGCTAAAAAAAGCCTTGTTGTTTTTAAAACGAATTCTGATTTCAAAATCTCAGAAAAGGTTACAGTACACTGCATTGCACTTATTGCTGGTGTTACTTCGTCTACGTTTATATCCAGATAACATGTATGAAGTACCAACCTGTTTACATTCATATACAAGTACCGATGCAGAACTCTGGCAAAAACCAAAAATTCAAATACTAAATTGGCAACACGGAAACTTCCTCGTATGATGATGATGAGGAGGAAGTTTCCATGTTTTTTTTGTAAAGTGCGCCTACATTGTTTCTAGTGAAATAGCATAAAAGAAAATGTAGAATTTAATCATATAACAGAATGTTATTATATCTAAATATTTTCAAGTCATAGTATATAAAAGACATTCAATTTTTTTTTTTTCGCAATTCAGCAAACATATTCACTGAAACAGTATTAGGATACATATGATGAAAAGGAAAATAAAAGTTTATGAAAATGTTTATATTCGAGACAAAATGGATTAAAATAATTATTTCAAATCAGAACACGAATACTCCGTTTTTTATAAGCAAAAATGTCTTAAACTTTAATATCTACAAATTTAATCACTTGTAGACATCTCTCCCGAATCGTATTGTTGTTTTTTGAAGAAATCGGAAAGGTTGTTAAGACGCTCCTTGTACATAACACTTTCTTCGAGGTGTTATGTACAAGGAGCTCCTTGGATTAATTCACATAAGACCGAAGGGCTACTTACTGTAACAGATTAGCAACGACCTCAGTGGTCCAGTTGTTGACTACTTACTACGAAGTGACTAGAAGATACTACCTCTGTAGCTCAGTTGTTCGATGCTTCCTCAAAACTGAAAGGCACAGGCCGACAGCCGTTCGGTGATTCTGTTGCTAGACCTTTTGTTGGTTACACTCTAGTCTCGGCAAATGCAGGCAGTACCGCCTCATTCAAGGGACCGGTGTGTGTTTTTTGCTTTTAGATGTCTGAATGACGTAGGCCGTATTGCGCCATTTGTGTTGTGTCTAATCAAGGGCCGACTTGCGTGTTGTGGGGGCTGAAAAATAAAAAAAATAAAATAACTCATGGGGGAATCCTACTGCCTCCGCCTGAGATCGGCTAACTACATCCCGGATTGAAAAGGATTTTAGAAATTCTTCTAGTCGTCGACGGGAATCGAATCCAGACTTCTCCAAACGAGTGACAATTGGTGAAACCACTATGCTGTCACGGAGGACTTGAGAGACAAGGTCTTGTCCCTGACCTTGCCGAAGAAACATGCATCTTGCCTCCATCTTCTTTCAAATATCAATTCATCGTGCCTTCATTCCCCAAACATAATAGCAGGCGTCTCTGACAACTAAGGGTGCGTACACGTAAAACGAAGGTAGTGCCTTACCGGAAACCAGCAGAGACATGCAACTGAAGCTCCTCACTGGCTCTGAACAATAGAAGCAGTTGACTAGTGCAACTTTTCGGTATGCGATGGAGTAAAGTTTTGCACTGGTCAACAACTTTCTATTGTGTCCATAGCCAGTAGACTTCACCTGCATGTCGCTGCTGGTTCCAGGTAAGCGGCTACCGGCGTTCTACGTGTACGCAGCCTAAGGTAAGGCAGCATTCAAACCTTCCTCTCCCTGCTGTACCGCCTTCTTTAAGAAACACACAACCTATTTACATCCTCGTCCTTCTAGCACTCTTTATATTTTCCACCTGGCACTCTGTCTCTCTCTTCCCACAACTAATGCCTTTATATATGTTTCTAGCACATGGGTTTTTGGTTGTGAGCCGTCCCGCCCGAGTATTTACACCCTCCTAACCGATTCTCCCACTTAAGCAAAATCATTTGCCGAACCTAACTTCCAGTTATAACTGTCATTTGTATTTTGATGAACGAAGCCACCAGATCATAATAGTTGAGATTTTAAAGGCCAGAAGAGGATCTGATAGTTTGTGTTGTTGAGGTACCAGGACGCAGTAATTTCCCTTTTTTTTTTTTTTGAAAAATTCAGTAGAGAATTGTTGTATGGCTTGAAAGTATGCAGAGTTTTCAATAAAAACTGATTCATTACCTATCCAAATTCCGAAGAACCTATAATATTTCATATAATTCAGAATAACCTATCCAAATTCCGTAAACTATTTCTTGAATCAGTATAATTGCTTCTGTAATACAATATGTGAGACCATGTTTCTTCTTCACCAGAAGAGCATAAATTGGTGTTGATAAGGCTTAATTGGAATAACTTAGAATTTATGGGTCTGTATCATGTTAAAGAGATAGGTGGTGGTGGTTACATTTGGAGAGAATCAGCAGTTTACATGTTTCTTTGTTGCAAATGTGACTTGCAAGGTAAATGAGCTTGTAACCTGTCCTGTAGCTCTAGTATCCCAGTGGGTTTGACAGATTTTTAATAGTTCGTTCCAGATGCTGAGTTTTTCTTTTTTAAAATTTACTGTTACATTTCAGGTAATGCCTAAAATTTCAGTTGTAATTGCATGCTTTATTCTGTAGGTAAGGCCTTTATATATCAAATGGGTGGTGGTATTTCTGAGAATAAATAACAGTAGTCTTCTCTATTGAAGAAGTGTTACTTATTCTAAGTATAAAAAGACAGAAAACTCTTTGTAACGGATTTCACAAGATGTGATGTAATGTAACGATGCCACTGTTAATAACTTCGATTAATTCACTGCATATAGACATTATGCACCAAGTTATGTCTATAAATTTTCCCACGGTCTGAGGCTTTAGCTCTCAATTTTTAAGTAGTACAGTATGCACCGTTTATCACTATCCTGTTAAATAAATGTTTGATTGGCAAGGTTTGTTTGGTAGTGATTCCACGCTCTCGCTCCACTAAGGATCTGATCAGTAGTCAACAGTGCCCATCACTGTAGCGTCGGAAGAGGACAGAACTTGCTTTTGCAAGAATACACTTGACGTTGACTTCGCAGTGTGATAATGTGAAAATTACGTATGTCGACAGTTATAACAGCCCTAAAACAACAGGACTTCGTATAACGCTGATAAAAGACCGAAAGGAGCACAGCCTCTAGACAGAGAACCCACGGTCAGTACTCTGATTTTCTTTTCTCTATATACCTACACAACTCTCCTCTTCCCAAACTGGCGGGTAGCAATTTGTTACCGGGTGGAAGCTAGGCTCGTTAATGCCGCGACGAACTTAACATTGTGGGGCTATAATCGGACTGAGAAGAATTTTTGGCTACCATAGCCAGGCGAACTCGAATAATTTTATTTCATTCAGTTATTGGAAATTTTATAAAATAAAATTTCGAATAATTTTCCTTTTACAAATAAATAAGGTTATTCTTTTATTCATTATTCGAATTTTATTTCTTTTACAGAGTGATTGTAAAACAATTCTGAAAGAAGTTCGCAATTGCCATTAAATTCTTGCGTGGAAAAATCTTCGTCCTGCATAAATAAAATGGATACATAAAAAAGTAGGCGGTTTGAATTAGTAACGTTTTACTGTAAATATATCCACATTGGCAGCACGATTGTTTTTAGTGCACGAAGCGGAACATAAACGTGAGAAAATTCCGTTTCATTCTTCTGGAAAAAACCGATTTAATGTAGAAACTGGCATGCGTCAGTTCTGCCACTTTCGTGCATAGGCAAAATATATCCAGAAAAGTTCAATGAAGTATCTCATACAATTCTGTGAGCTTTTGATGTATTGCGACTGTCAGTTTGACATGTACTGTATTTCATTCATGTATCCAGATGTAAATGTAGCTTTACAGAAATGAGTTCAGAACAGAAACCTGTGCAACAACTGAATGTATAGTAAAACTTTACTCCTGGTATGACTCGGAGCGAATTTTAAACGTGTTAACTAAAGCGTTTTTCGATTAATCGATATCTGAATGTTTCAGCACTGTTAAATAAGATGAAACTTGTTCATATAAGGCTAGATCAAGAGCTCCTATATTAACAGTTAGTACCATCTGTTGAATTATTGAAAACGATATTTATTGCAGTTGTACTAGTGAAAATATGCTGATAATTATACTCTAGTGCTTCGTGCATTCATTGGAGATGTTCATTAATTCATATCAAATATTGAACGGAGTATAAATCTTTTGCTTTTATCTAATTGTACAAATGTTATCAGCGTAATAAATTGAATTTAAAAAGAAAATTATTTAATGACTCTTTTTCATTAGTGACGCTGTTAAAATGAACAAGACTTGCTTTAAAGACATGTAATATCCGAATTTTTCATGTTCCAGTATTGCTCATACTGAAAATTGTTTCAGTGTGAGCAATTCAACGTTTAAGGCTCCTTTAATATTCAGCTTGTTACCATGTAATCATTTTCAGAGGGGTTAAGGAAGAAACGATAGTGACAATGTATGAATTATTTCCATTTTCATGATCATGTTCGCTCAGACTGCAGCGAAGGGATGAAAAGGAGCTTTGAGGTAGTGAAAACTATACATAATTGAAAAGAAATAGCAGACAAGATGGGTTGAAAGGAAGATAAGAAAGGTCAAAAGTAAAGGATGGAGGACTCCAATAAGTAACTTAGTGTGTTTCATAAAGTCTAACAATCGCGTTTCAACCAGTCTCCTCCGCCCATATGTTGCCACACCCTTTTTACCTACTTCGGACTAAGCTCGGACACTGTTACGGATTAAACTGGCCGCCTTCCAAATGGTAATGACCTTGATTACACATGAAAAATGAAGTAAGCGATCTCCCTGTCTTGAAATGTGTTGTAATAACAACGGAGCGCGAACTTTCCTGACCTGCATCCCTTTGTTCTTCTCATCATCGATGAATTGACGTGTGCGCCTCGGATTTCCTTTATGGGTTCGGCATTAGAAAGGATGGTTAAGGAACAAAGTTCTGTTATACAAAAAGTAAAACTACTAACAAAGTTTTACAAACTATCGCTTTTAATAAATAGGTTACTTTCCTTTACATGCACGAAAGACAAAGTTGGGACATTTAATCATAAGTCAACTGATAAATATAGACTCGTTGACATGATTTAATAGGGCGTTGAGTGCGCTCTGATAGAGGCAGAAGAAATGATCTTCCATTAAGCAATGAGTGCCTGTGAAATTTAGTAATGATGTCTCCTCATTAACGCAAGGCTGTATTCTCGCGAGCAGCTGGAGTGTACTTGTCACATCAGAGACGATTACAGTTGTTAAAGGGATATAGGCGCTTATGCTACTGTTCTTTGGGATTAGTTGATAGGTTTATTAGCGGTGAATTAGCACAACTGCATCTGTATTAGTTTAAAGGATTTACCAAGAAAGTAAAAGGTGGGGAGGGGAGAGGAACTGTTGCTTGTTTATTGTTGACAATTTATTATTCCATTAGTTATTTGAAGATAATGAAGCACTCAAAACTAATGCTGTATTATTATATTCATTTCCAAATTGGAAAAATGTACATAATGGGATGAAACGTTTCGTAGTATTTTCTTACCACTTCTTCAGTGACAGGTCCAATGTGATTTTTCGTGATAGCTGTTAAAACAATGTGATAGCGCAAAGACATCTGTTACTAAAGAATTAGTAAGAAAATATGACGAAACGTTTTACACCATTATGTACATCTTTCCAATTCGGAAATAAAGATTAATACCAATGTAGTATTGAGTGAAATAAACATTAATACCAATGTAGTTTTGAGTGCTTTACTATTTTCAACCAACACAGTTTACCTACGTCATGCCACTCAAGGAATACCTTAGACCCGCGGACTCCTGGGTACACTAGTAGACCTCCGTAGACCAGTTCCAGGGGATCCGCGAAACGTTCAGAAGGTATCAGGTAATATGTGTTTATTTTCTTAAAAAATATACTAATAGAATCACAACGAATTTCGTTATAGAACATTGCTTATTTTCGATACGATTAGTATACATAATTGTTATACATATTTCAAATTATTTGTTCTGTGTATAGCGAATTGATGATAAAGTTATTATTATTATATATATGAAGGGGTCCTCAAACTTGTTTTGATTTTTGAAGGGTAAAATCTCAGTGGTTTGAAAATCGCTGCCTTAGATCATTCCATAAATTGTTTAATTCATGTTCCTTCCTCAGATTACCGTTCTTTCCTTTTAAACACAAATTTGGAGCAGAAGATTGCGTGTAATGTTAGATAATTAAAAAGTTTAGCTAATACTGTTTTAAAATCAAAAGGACGCAACGCAGAGAGGGGCAGGTGATAACATTGAAAATAGAAACGAGAAGAGATTACAGAAGGAAAAGTAATTGTGATACAGAATGACAACAGGAATTAACAAAACGTGCTCGAAAGAAGAGGATATTGGAAAGAGTTAAAGAAATTAATAAAGGAAGAAGAACAAATGGATGAATAGAATTTGAGAGATAATCTCCTTTCCTCTCCAAGTCCATTTCGAAATTCGTCGGTTTTTGCTTGGGGGTTGGGAGTGGTTCACAGCATTCTCGGCTGCAGACTCACTGAACCCAAATGACTTTTAGCTTTGAACACACTCATATCCGTGGCTGACACGTGACTTCTTTTCGCACGCTAGATACACTGGCGCGTGCGATCAATAGTAGTGATATTAGTGATATTGACCTTGATAAGCATCCTGTCCTCCGGTGGATGGTACGACGGTTTGCTGTTTCCCCTGGAAATAACGCAGTTGTGTGTTTTGATAAGTGGTTTTAGGTGTCAGTACAGCAGAGTTGATTGTTTCTCTTTAAATGAAATTGTCCCACGTCATCCATAATCTGGTATTACCGAAAACGTGCAGAAATAGTTTTTCTCCTGTTTCTAAAACTGTGATGATCTCTTCCAATAGAAGGCATATGTTACTTTATTTTTAATTACTGGTGTTTGTTATTTGGTTTTTAGCAGCATTAGCAACTAAGGCCATACTGCTTCGGGAATATGGGGTGGTCATTCCCTGACCTTTCAGCATCCTCCGTATTTGGTGGTGACGGGCTCGAACCCCGGTCTAATCAAGAAGCGTGTGCTACGCACTGCTGCTCCTTCCCACCTGGCTACGGAGGCGCCAATTACTGGTGTGAATTCTAGTGTGAAGTATATTTGCTACTCAAATTTTTTCTAGTAATATACGTTCATATCTTTTGCTTAAACTAATTAATTATTCGAATTTACTGCAAAACTGATATTGGACTAATATCGCAAATCTAATAATAAAATTTTACCCATATTTCATTTTTAGAAAAAAATTGTAATTTATTATTATTTTATTAAATGAATGCGTTATTTAAGTTTGATACGTAACCTGATTTATTCATTGTTTTCACCACTCTATTTTCCTATTTTTGTGTGTCTCATGTTAACCCCATCTCCCCATCCTTATTTGTTGTACCGTGAGGCCTTGTTATTACCCTTTCCTTTTGTTACTCGTTCACGATTTTTGAAGCTGTAAATCTGTTGGCACTTTTTTTTTTATCATGGTAATTTATTTATCGTTTAAAGATAATTATTTTTGTCATATTTAATTAACATTGAACCAAATATGGCCCATCCTGTACAGCCAGTCAACTAGGGTGTGCAATATAGCAGTTAGAAATATATAGGAATAGAATAGTTCATAGAGTGACTACGTAGCATAGGTATTTTCGAGAAATTAGGGAAAAACGATGCATTTGTTACCGTCAAAGTAGAATCCAGACATTGTATAGAATGCCTCGTAAAGTATGAAATAACCCCCCCCCCCCCAATCGCTCTGTGATACTATTAGGAAATTGGGTAACATTTCTCGATGACTTTTTGTACATAGGCATATGAAATAAATACTATTCCATATGCCTTGTATGTTCTGTATAAAAATCGAAATATTAAGCTGTAATTTCATATCCATTCCTATTTCTTTACAGTAATATGACATATCAGATGACGACTGAATGAATCGATTTTCGATTTTTATACAGGACATATGGAAGAAATACTAACCTCTCCTATATGAGTCTCACTGTGAAAATGAATGTATCTGTGCTAAAATTAATATAACGATAGTTTATAATATGAAGAAAAAGTTTATTTCATGCTTTGCCAGACATTCTATACAAGCCTGATTGTAACTTTGCCGGCAACACATACAATAAAGAAAATTTCTTTAAAATTCAACTTTATAATAAAAATAGCATAGACATTATCCAGAAATAGTTTTGTCTCAATTTAGTTAGATCGAGGCGGATTTTATGATTCAAAAGTGTACTGGTCAGTCCACGCAAATTCTGTTCACCTGCAGTGACAGTTCAACGGCACGTGAGAAAAAGTTCTTTATGCCATTACACAGTGAAGCACTTGCGTTGCACTAGAAAGGCTCGAACCGCTACAGGTTACATCAGCTTTGAGTACTGCACCTATCTACTATTCCTGACTATAATCAAGAATGGTCAAGTACGAAGTGAAGATCCGGAATAACAGTGATGGGCAAGGTTAGCTCCACACACCAGAACAGCAGAAGGACAAAAGGACTCTTTATTTATTTATTTCTTCAGATTGATTTGCCTCATGATTAGCTTTTGCGCATGCTCAGACTTTTGAACGTACTGCCCAGGTTCTTTAAACGGCTCCACCTTTAACCATGTACTAGGCACGGGATCTAAGAGCTGCAGGGATTTTTTTCAGAAAGGAAAATTATTAGAAGTAATTTTCAAAATAAACAGTCTGGTAACTTGTTACTTTTCAACATTGGAATTTCAACATTTCTTCCCTTTGTAGTTAATACACATTTGCCACCGATGCCGCAATGCTTTGATTCCTGCTGCGAAGAAACTTTTCCATTGTGTCTTCAGGAACGCATCCACTGCAGCAATGGCGTCACAGTCGGTGGAAAAATGGATGCCAACCAGGTATTTATTCAAATTAGGAAATTGTGAATATGGGGGATGGTCTAAGATTTCAAAGGCGCATTCATATGCTGCAATCATGACAATGACTGGCTTGCGAGCAAGCGTGTTGTCCTGGTGGAACAAGACGCCTCTGTTGAGTTTTCCTTGCCATAGCCGAATGATCAAACGTGAGAGGACTTTTGTACACCCTTTTGAGTTGGACGTGATTCAAGCCTGCGTGACTGCTGAACACGGCAATGTTCTCGTACTATTCTCTGTCTTGTGAATTATTGAGATTTTATGTGGTTATTTCGGAGTATAAAAATAATTTATTTATTTATTTATTTATAATTGTAATATTTAACTACTCCCACCGAATAAGCTATTAGTGCAAAAATAATGAGGCAGAAATATTAGTTTTTAAATGTTTTTTGCCTTATTTGATAAGATCTACGAGGGTATTATTAGATGTATCAACATATAGCCGAATAACGTTTAACTTTTATCTACGCATGTTTCAGTTAACTTTGTACATTGGAATATCTTTGTTTAATTAGTAATAAACAAAGGTGTTCATTTATTTATTGTCTTGTTATAAATCGATAAAAACCACTTCTTTCTATACAGATTTTAAACTTGATATTCCTTATTGTAATTTAACTTTTTGTTAGATATTATAGTATGTGAAATAATTTTCTTTTATTCTTTCAGAATACACTGTATGTGTTTGGAGGAGAAATTGGATTCGCTTCTACAGGGGAAACTCCACTGTGGATCCTGGATCTAGGTCTGTTTCTAGACTGTTCTATGTATTTTTAAATATTAATTTGATTTCAGTTGAGAATTAAGGTATCTTAATTATCTGAACAGTCTAGTTATATTTATTATCAGTTCTCTCGAAATTTGTATACGTAATCGTACTTATTTTGTGAGATCAGGAAGATTTTTGAACCAAAGTGATCATCATACAGCCGTGAGGCTGTATAATGATCATTTTAGTTCAGAAATCTTCAGGGTATTACGTATTCGTGTGTTTTATGATTTTTTCTTAGTGAGTGAAATTGGATAATTTTTGGTATTCTATTTATTTATTTATAATTAAATTCCGGGGTGTTTCACTTTATTTTGTTTTAGTAGTCTTCAGATTAATCGATTGTTTCTTACGGAGTCATGTGATTCCCATTTCTAGAAAGTGTTTCTGAGAGGTGCAGTGTTTTTAATTTAATATGCCATTACAAATCCTATATCAATCTCTTAACATTCTATTCACATTAGAATTAATATATAAATGAAGAAAAGACACTTTTGCGTATAATCCATCTTTATTTCGTGAATTAAATATATAAATGAGGAGTCCTGACGTAGCCCAATGGTCAGGAGCGAGAGTGCATAGCTCGCGTTCCTTGAGTGCACCGGGGTTAAAGCCCGTGACTACTAATTACGATTTATTGTCAACTCTACTGACTTGGTTGTCGTGCCGGAGTATAAACAGAAAATTTATTTATTTATCTAAACAAACGTTTGCGGGTTATTCTCTCTGCTTTTTCTGTGTTAACTGCAAAGTTAAGTTAGTCGCGCACACTTTATCTAAAGTTTACTAGAAGACAAAATTCACAAATGAGCATTATTGGTGACTTCTTATACAACTTTTTTCGTAGCCGTAAACACACGTGAAGATAAGAAGTAATTCATTCACTTAAGATTCGTATTATCAATACATTTTTTTTTTAAATGCTTGTGCTCTTAAATTTCTAGAGTAATTGCTGAATAAAGCAAATAACTTCCACACAAGTATGTCTGGTGATTTGATTTTAAATCCACCTAGTTGGGGAGATTAGATCAAGAATTATTTAAAAATGTAACTTACAATTATAGCCGAAAGTTCGTCCTACATAGTGTACGTAAGCTGACTTTACAGTTAATAATGAAGAAATGACGAATAATCTGCAAAACGTGTAAGTCGATTAAATTCTTTTGTTTTTTGTGATACAAGAAATAGTGATTCGCACGCGCAGGAAATACACAGGTATGAGATCTGAGGATATCGGGGGTCATCGTATAAAGCTTCCGATTAATCGGAATGGAACAGGTGATTGATTAGAAGTTCATCCAGGTACGACGACCATACTTCGTTGTTGGAGTGCGTCGTTGGAGTTCTGCTGGTAAATCAGATTAGGAATATTTTCCTGCAGCTGTGACATCAACCAGTCTTATAGCATGCCAAAATAGACTATTACTGTCCGGTCCTCAAAGAACGGTTCATAAACTTTTCCCGATTCCTTCCGATATTGCTGAAAGATCATAAACTCAGGCCTCTATCCCTTTTTCTATTCATTTAAATCATAATAATTTTCACGTCCTTTATCAGAAAGGTAAATTTGGTCATCGCGCTGTCACTAGAAACTTTTTCGAGGAACTCTGAATAAAAGTCATACCGTTTCATTTTGTCTGTGGGTTCACTTACTGCACAGGTCTGTAACCGATGTTTAAGAAAACGAATTTTTTTTTTTTCGCGGCTTGCGAAGTAACTTTTTGGTATGTTAAATAGCTGATCAATAGGCAGCATCGATTTTTGCGGACTGCGGAAATTCAGCTCGTTCTTTATTCTCATCAGGTGTTCCTGTACTTTTTTTTTTTTACAGCCATAGCTGTCGTTCTCGAAACGACGGTTTGCTTTATGGACCCATCCCGTGCTTACGCCGAAACTTTCGTTGTACTATTACAAGGCTTTTCGTTTCATGAAAAGTTAAACCACCACAATTTCTTCTCTGACCCGGACACCATTTCGGCGATACCGAGGAATGTTGATGGCAGTAGGTAGTAGTCTAAGTGCCAAATTGAAACTTTGAGTTGACCTTTCCAGTATAACTTTTAATCTTTTATTTCTCAGAGCACTGCAAAGTGCTACGAGGATTAAAAGTTTAAAGATCTTGTAATTTCCACAGTAATTTTGGCCACTAAACGATTCTGCGTTCCTGGAAGCCATAGAATACAAAGTTCGAAGAAATCAGACATTGATTTTGAGTATTATTCTAAAATGTTAATAGACTATATCTTCTATTATGAAAAGCGAGAAACTATTTGTTTGTTTCTACTTAAAATAGTTTAATTATTTGTAATATTGTTACTTAAATGGCACTGTTTCTCGTTATCAAAATTGTACTTCTGATAATTTTATAAATTATCAGAAGTACAATTTTGATAATTTTAACTTCTGATAATTTTATAAATCATCAGAAGTATATTTTCAGTCTTGAATCCTTACAGTTGTGCTAATTGCTTCTTTCTGAACTTAATTTAACATTGAGTATGCTTGCGCTTTATCTTGTAATTTAGGGTTGATTACCACTTTCAGATCCTTCTAACCCCTTAATTGCCAAATTATTTCGTGCGTGGTTTTTCTTTAATATGCTTAATGCCCTGTGGATTTCTGACATGCTTACATTTCTAATTAAACAATTCGTCTTCCAGCTTGTGTAATTGATAGAAGGAGCTTTTAATAAGAAGGTTTCACAAAAGGAAGCTCTTTTCTGTTAATTTTGGTATTCTTCCAATCCTCTGGTTAGCAGGGCAGCACCTTACGGTAGTTCTGCGAATTTGTGGTCATAGCTGAAAAATATCTTTGTTATCGGTTTTGCATCTTCTATTTCATTATCCGATTTTTCTCTTCTTTCTAAACAAAATAATTTTACTTTCGGTACTTCCTAGTGTTAAGATCTACAGAATGCAAATTCCAGAATTTGCTCACCTGGTCTTCTAATTATCACAAAAAATTATGAAGTATAATGAATTTATTTTGGCATTTATTTTGATTTCCGTCTTACTTCATATGACGTCTACATTTATTAGATAAATACCACTTCTAAATCAAACTAATAGTTTCCACATTTCTCTTTTAGACCATTGCTGCCGTTTAAAGACGCCAACTATATTCGAGCCAGGTAACTTTTGAGGATTTAATATCACGGCACCATATTTTTTCTGCACACCTGCGTAACAAATAGCATTTTTGCAAGCTTTATCGAGCTTGTCTTCGTCGATTGCACACATCTTATGCATAACACGAGCACAGCTTCTCTCTGTGTGTCAGTTCTTTCTTTTTATTTCACAGTCTGTGTCTGATACCTGCTTCTTTACTTAATACGACGGACGGTTGAAAAGCTTGTGGCCTGAGTATGGAGAGTTTATTCGAGGAGTCTGGTAACACATTACTTTTCAATATAGACCCCTTTGGAGTCGATACACATT
Source organism: Mastigoproctus giganteus (assembly GCF_048544385.1). Lineage (NCBI taxonomy): Eukaryota > Metazoa > Arthropoda > Arachnida > Uropygi > Thelyphonidae > Mastigoproctus > Mastigoproctus giganteus. The sequence continues at coordinate 165,307,326 of NC_143584.1, read as the reverse complement.
TGCCGTAGCTTCTGCAATGCGTTGATTCCAGCTGCAAAGAAAGTTCTCTTGGGCCTTCAGGAATGCATCCACTCCAGCAATGACGTCACTGTCGTTGGGAAAATCGATGTCGGCTAGGTATTTATTGAAATTATTTAATGTTTATTTTTATTTATTTTGCTAGGCGGTCCAAGTCAGCTTTCTTGCCATCTTCGCACTAGTTACAATACTGCACAGATAATTTATAGCCACTAATATCCACTCCATTATAAGGCATTGAACCCTTGCAGTTCATGTAATGCGAATTTGAACTCCTTAGGAAAAAGGGGAAAATCTGATTTGTTAAATCTGGTGAATGTGGGTCGGGAGGGGGTCTAAGATTACAAAGCGTCACTCATGCACTGCAGCCATGATAATGACGACTTGTGAGCAAGTGCGTTGTCCTGGTGGAACAAGATTCCTTTGCTGAATTTTCCTCGGTTTGTCTTTGATATTTTCACACAAATGCCTCACAAGGTTTGCGTAATATGCCCCTGTGACCGTCTGACCTTTCTGAAGGTAATCAGAAGTAATACTCCATCAGCATCCCAAACACTGATGCTATCACATTGCCAGCAGAAAGCATCGACTAAGCTTTTTTGGAGGGCGAGTAGAGCTGCGTTTACATTTTTTTGTGCCGCTCCTTTGTCTCTGACTGAAAGTGATTGATCCATCTCATCCATGGTCACAGACCTTGTAAGAAGATTTATTGCTTTTTTAAAGCAATGTTCATTTGATTTGACAACTCTTGTGCGTTTTTGATCTGCTGTCAAACACTTTGGGATCCATCGTGCTGACGCCTTTTTCAAAGAAAGAACCTGTGTTATGTGGTAACACATGTTCAGATGGGATACCCAAGGTGCTGGCAATATACCGAACTGTGATTCGTCGATCACTCCTCAACAGATCATGCATACCGTCAGCAATTTCTGGAGTGATGGACATCGTACAATCTTCCATATCGCGGGTCATCTTACAGGCTCTCCCCTACTCATTTAAATTCTGCTGTCCACTTCTTACCATTGGAATAGGAAGGAGCATCGTCCCCCAATGTTGTGACTGTATCGTCATGAGTCGCTTTTGGCGTTAGTCCATTTTTCCTAAATATTGGATTACTGCACGGTGATTCATTTTTGTTCAACTTTCTTCATTCACAGAATTTTGGTAACTTTAATAATAATAAAAAAAAAGGCGTTATTGAAACGGCATTAAACTTGGTGTTTACTATTTGAAGTGTTATACGTTAAGTAGAGAAATTAACACTGTTCCACTACCCTTTCATACCTTGGCCACGAACTTTTCAAACTTCCTCGTATTGTAAAACGATTTGTGTCAAATATATCCCTCATTATATGATGATACATTTGTGTTAGTCACGTCTATTCGAGAATATTCGTTCCTTTGTGGAAAAATAATGATTTTTCTTTATTTGAAAGTGCCTCATAACATGCAAATTGGTACACGGCGCCTCCGTAGCCAGGTGGGCAGGAACAGCAGTGCGTAGCACACGCTTCTTGATTAGACCGGGGTTCGAGCCCGTGACCACCAAATACGGAGGATGCGGAAGGGTCAGGGAATGACCACCGCATATCCCGGAGCAATATGGCCTTAGTTGCTAATGCTCCTAAAAAAAACCAAATAACAACAAATTGGTACAGAGCCAGCGAAGTTTACAAATTAATAGTAACCATTTTATTACAACAAATAAATAACCAGTGCAATAGGCTATGTTATTTGTTATTATTTATTTATATCTTTGTAGCATTGATTTCATCGCAGTTTGCACCATTACTCTCGTCCCCACAGGACCGAAGCATAATCCTCCTAATCATTCTTTTGCTCCACTGCAAAACCATGTCCTCCTGCATGGGAAAGGTATTAGTTATTTCCGAATGCTTTATCCCTATGGCCAGGGTTGATGCTGATCGAAGGTGCGTCTAAAACAACAAATAAACCCCTAAGCGTCACTCTTGTTAAGAAATGCAATTATATTGGTATTAGAATAGTTAAATGCAAGACAGCGAAATTCTGCATGCAGAGGAAGGGCTAAGGAAGAAATAAAAATCCAAATTTCTCATAATTTTGTTATCGCCAAAAAAGTAACAATCCAATTCGCCATTGAGCTGTACCAAACCTTTTCCTTCTTTTTCCTTCCACCTTGGATAGGGGAGTGGGGGGGTGAAATTTAATTTAATGAACTTAAATACGTAAGATCAGGCTTCTGTTTTTCCCTGAATTTTTGTGCATCCTGGTCCTTGCCTTTCCTACCAGCGAAGATATATCTCACAAATGTATTTTACTCATCTCCTTCAGGGCATTAATTAGTCCCTCCGCCCCCAAAGTGTCTAGATGCCAAGCTTTATCTGTATTTTATATAAGCCTTATCTGTACCTTATAAGTTATTCTTTGAACTTCCTTTAGAAGCTCATTTTTTTTTTTTTTTTTTTTGTAGTCTCCAGATTTGTATACAGTATTCCAACTGTGGTCTCAATTTTGTCTAAATCCTTCTGAAGAAATTCACCCTGGTTCTGGTCATAAATCAATCTCCCAACTTCCAAATCATTAGAAGACTTTGACAACTTCCTCTTATGTGCTCATAATTTTTCATTAAACAAGGTTAAAAACAAGCGGGAGTTGGGGGGGTAGATTAGATTGTATCCAATGCTTATGTAGTCTAGGTATATAATGTCGAAAATATTTTAAGCATCATAAATTTTTTATGATCTCGTCGTAGTAGCTGATCCGATTGGTTAAGCAAAACTTTACTGTTAGAATCTGTGCAGTTGATCCATTTAGGATTCTATTTTTATAGAAGTAGCTATATTGTGTCAACCATAGACCACCCCTATGCTTGTAAGCAGCTTTTTAAAAGAAGCATATCCTTTCCCTATTTCCTTCCCCTTCTCTCCACACGCTGTATTTATTGTAATGGTATTCTTCATTCCTTCTCAACGTTGGTACCATGTGTCACTTAGTCCTACAAATTCATCGTTATCGTTAGTTGAGCCGATTAGAACCTCAAATTTGTTTCAGCAAACTTGGCGTTACTGTATGGACAATTCGATTTCGTACTTTCATTACACTATCCTTGTACAGTGTAATGAAATATATAGTTTCATTTTTCTCCTGTATAATTTTGATATTATTTGCATACAGGAACCCTTTCATTCTTTGCAGGTAGGGGGTGGGGCCCACAAAGTTATGGGTTTTCTCACGTCAGCAAGAATTATTCATTCGGTTGACAAACCTCCAAAAAGTGCCATAGTTGTTATAAACAATGATCTGGTTGTTGCCAACATTACAGGTCTGTGCACGGTTTCTACACCTTTCATAAATTTTTACATTGCATCTGTTTACTGTCCGCCTAGTGAAGACATACAATTGACTCTCCATCGTTTGGACAATATATGTACTACTTTCGCTTCTAAAAATCTTATAATGACAGCGGATCTAAATGCCAAATCCAACTTCTGGCACAGCCGTTTTACCGATCCTAGAGGATTAGTTCTCGAGGATTTAATTTCATCCTACAACTTAAGTGTGCAAAACTTGCCTGAAAAGCCGTTCACATTCTCTACTGTGAATGGCGAATCAAACATAGATGTCACTCTTACCACGATTAAAATAGATGAAATTCTAACTGACTGGGATGTTATTCCAAATCTTGTAAATAGCGACCACCGTGCTATTGTATTTGATTTGAAGCCTCGACAGCAATATAATGATTCACAGCCACATGATCTTAAACGTTTCTCAATGAATACCATTAAATGGAAAAAATTCAGAGATTACCTTCTCACTATTTTCTCTGCAGATGTTGTAGATAGTTTAAACGCTATGACGGCAATGGAGTACTCAGCCAAAAGAAAGCAGACAAGAAGAACTTCTGTTCCTTTGTGGTCTTCAGACTTAAGTAACCTGCGAAAGCAAGTTCAACAGGCTAGAAAAGAATTCCAGCGACATAGGCATCTTTCTGCCGAGGATGTTCGGACCTTCAGGGACGCTTATAGTACTCTAAGGAAAAATTATCAAAAGGCAATTTCCAACTCAAAAGAAGGTTGTTGAGAAAATTTTGTAACGGATATAGGAAATAAAGAACCGTGGGGCTTGCTTTACCGGATATTAAGAAACAAAATGGCTTGCGGAGGTGTTTATAACACAGTTAAAGTAGATGGTCAAGAGACTCAAGATTGGATGTCTACGGTGGATTCCATAATTAACAACTTATTCCGCAAAGATATATCGAATCTAGATTCACCTGAACAAATGCAAATACGTCATGATAATGAAAAGTATGAAGGATCATCAGGCATTGAACCCTTTTCACTCCTGGATTTGGACTCTGCCGTGGCAAAGCTCAATGGTAAGAAATTCCCCGGTATTGACCTGATTGAGAACACAGCCATAATTACATTTTTTTGAATTTTTTCCACACATTCTTTTAAATCTGATGAATAAGTGTTTACTAGAAGGAATATTTCCTCGTCAATGGAAAATAGCTCTACTGAAGATACTGCACAAGCCTGAGAAATAATACCACGGGCCTACAGACCTATGTCGCTTTTAGCAAACCTGGGGAAATTATTTGAGCGAACGTTAGCCCCAAGAATCCAAAAAATGCTAGATCATCAGTTATGTTCAGAAGCACAATACGGCTTCAAGAAAGGACGGTCGACTGAAGACGCTATTGTGGGGGTGGGGTTGTGTTTTTTTATGTATCTTCTTTTTTGTATTAATTTATATTTATTTATTTATTTATTATAGATAAATATTTATATATATCCCCTTATTCGCCCCTCCCACTTTTACACCTGACTTGATTGATTTCAGAAAATCCCAGACTCACGGGGACCCCAAATATAATAGGTATTCTTCCACTGGACTGGCTGAGTTTCGGAATGACAGACACACACACATGAATGTAGAATATAACATTGTTTATTGACATATCATATATAAGAAAACTTGCAATAACATTTAACTGAATACAGTACAATATTTAGTTGGAGACTTGTTATCATACTAACGTTTAAATGTGTATATATCGTGATATCAAATAAATCATTTCACCAACAATTATCCAATTCTAATACATATTCTTATATATTATAACATTGTGTCTCTTCATGTTCTACATAGGCTTCGATAGGTCATGGTATTCACCTCACACAATCCCTCGCTCTCTACTCCTAAACAGTCCGTATAAATGAACGACCAACTATCAGCCAATGAGCTGGCTAACAAATTCATTAAGAGTTCGTTTTCCAAAATTGTAAGGAAAGTACATTTATTCAATCAAACATTTCCTTATAACCAGGTTAACAGTCAACATTAATCAACCAAATTAAATAGTACCCTTCCAATCAATTAATCCACAACTCCTTAATAGCCTACCTGTTTAATCAATTCCTACTCCAATCAGATATATTCACCATAATTCAACATTCACAATAATTCAAAATTCAACTTTTAACTCTACACTAGTTAGGAAACCTTTACCCAATCGTTAACAATTCTTAATTACTTAATAGGTCATTTCTTTCTATCAAACATTAATACAGAACTTCACTTCCAATTATAGACTACTTACACCTTGATTACATTACTCTTATGCCACCCTCTAGGCTGATTATCTTTCTTTATGTATTACATTAGTACTCTTATATATATATTTATCACTTTGACATCCCTCCTTAACTATATAGCATTATCCTATAGTCCTTCCCTTACTAATTTAGGTTCATTTATTCTCAGAAAACTTCCTAACACTTACGTGATTTTCTGGGCTTTTCTCCTTGCTCGGTTTACTTTCCTATCTGCCTTAGGCGTGGACTGGGATGCGGAAGGTCGTCCATCCGGGGATCTCGGTAATCTTTCTGATGTTTCCCTACCGGGTACTACGCGGCTGGATTTAATTCAGGATCCTATATTCTTTCTTAGTCTGCATTTTTTTCGTGGACTGAGGTGCTTTCCGAGTAGGCCAGTCGCTCGACAGCTCATTTGATTAAACTTTACCTCTAGAATGCTCAGAGTGTGTTTCTCCTTTCTCCCTCCATACTGCTTCAATATCTACAAGTGAACATTCCTTCCTACTCTAGTCTTACCTAGCGTTCTTATCACAATTCTCCCGCTACAACTTCCATCTCCCCAGGACTGCATCCACCACCCAAACTAGATCACGACTCTTTCCGAATCACCCCAAAACTCAACTCCTCGAATCTGCTCAGTATCAATATTTCAGACCCTTCTCTACGTTCTCTCAAAAATCCCTCCACTTTCTTCCTGGCCAATCGTTGACTTCCCCATCCTTTCCTTCGTGATTCTTATTCGTCTCCTTTCATTTCCGTGGGCGTGTTTTTTCATCCTTTATTTCGGGATCATTCTAGGAGGTAAAACGTAAGTTCCGGTCAACTAAGAAAGTTTCAGGCCTTCTTTGTGACCTCACACTCACATCCATTACTACGTCGCCCACACCTGCTAGTAGTCAAATTTTTAAGAGGGCCACTTCCGCACTCAGTGCCCTTTCTATAGAGTATATGCTCCTGTCTTAAGTGGGATTTGTTTCGGTATATTATACTTAACGACTCACTTAAGGAATCCTTTACAAACGAGATATAACTAACTGGGAGTGTCTGGAATAACCTTCAAATTCCAGTGTTTCCTAACCCATGATATTTGAGCTGAAAACTAACTATTTACTCTACAATTAACTCTCCCAATATTTAACAAGACTTAATTATTATTGTAAGGATGGGTCCTTACACTATAAATCTTCTGACCAACTGTGTCCAACTCACCTGCTAAATACGTACTCGCTGTGTTTGTGAACTTTCAGGGCGCGTTTGACACTTTATGGTGGGAAAATGCCCTCAGGAGCTTGAGATCCGCAGAGTGTGATGCGTATATGTACAGTGTTATGCGATCGTACTTTAGCGACAGACATATTAAGGTGGTGGCAAAACATCTTACGTACTGGGTTCAGATTTCAAGAGGATGTCCCCAAGGATCAGTGTTGGTACCTCTCCTCTGGAACGACAAAAGGTTTAAGTGTAAACAGAAGATTTAAGTTTATTGTTATTGTGTTGATTTATGTTAATTAATGTTGCATTGATTTTAGCCAATTGTTATTGACAAGATTTATGTCAATTGTTATTGTAAAGATGTATCTACCCCAAAACAGAAGAACTAGATGGAGATGGGCTTTTGCCTATTTGTTTTCTATATTGTTTTCTTGGTTCTCAGTAATTCAGAGACTCTGAGCATATTTAAAAAAAAAGCATTGTATATATCTGTTTAATATAATAATTAGTGAGTGTAAGTGAGGATAATTTGTGGAAGTTCTCCACTAGTAATTCATTTGTTGACACCCACTGGTATTGCACTACATCCGGTGGGTGCGGGACTTGTGCATTCGGCACAAATACATAACGTAAACCCGGGCCTAGATAAGGGCAACAGCTGTCTTATATTGGCGGTGGTAAAATACCTCGCACATGTTTTTAGGCTAGATTTGTTGAGGTTATACGCTAAAACAGATGAACTAGGTGGAGATGGGCTTTTGCCTAGGAGCCACCCTTGACTCTGGGATACACGTACGAATGTATATGCCTGTGCGTAGCCTCTTTCTGTGCGTATGAGAAATCTATGGTTCACATAAATACTCTACAGAAGGGTGCGAATATTACCATGTGTCTCTCCAAACCTGACAATTCAAAGACAGTCCAAACACCCTTGCACGTTTTTTGCTCAAATAAATTCTTTACTAGCTTCACATGATGCTGTCATAGATCACTCACAGGTGAATCACCAGTGGAAATCACATCCTAAATTACACTACGCACACGTTAAATTAAAAATATACTCCAAGAACGGCTCATAGGTGAGAGGAGTTTACATGATAGCGCATAAGGATATTGCTGTGTTTTGTAGTATCATGTGGATTCGAATATCCATCCTGAGTGGCACTGTGTACTTTTACATGATCATTCGGCTACGGTCTGCTACATAAATTAATTTAAATTATAAAACTATATCAATATATTCAATAAATCACCAATTATAATACAATTAAGTACTCTTAAGAATATCCTATTATAAGAAATCGTGAATTGCTCAACTTCCTAGGTAACTTATGATGACTACTGCAATAAGTAACTGTTCCGTCTCGCCAAAATTATATCACTAATTAATTTTTTTTTTTTTTAACTAACTGAAATGAACTAGGGCTCAAGAAAGCAGAAAGATAAAGCTGTGGAATTTATAACCCTCAAAGTTAAAGTAGTATGAATTTGAATTTTTAACTTAAACAGCAAAACTTAAAAAGTAAGCTTACCTGAAGTTCACATCTCACTAAACCGTTTCTCCAAGCCCTGGACAGCAGTGGATATATCGGTAGGATTGTACCGCTGTTTATAATGTAAAAAAACACAGTAATTTTCAATCAACATTATCTGAACCCATTAGATTAAAAAATGTGGGCGGAGTTAGTAGATTGCATGCAGCAGACAAAATCTCGTTATCAAGATTCTTTTCCATAAAAACCAGGCCTGCTGTTATAGAGGTTGATGTAGAAGCTCTGGAAACACATTTTGAGGGATTTAGGGACAGTGTGTTACTGATTGTGTAAGCAACAGAACAAGTTACGTTAATAAAACTTCACTTGCTGTTCTAGTGTACTCGCCTGCCAGACTATGGTAAGATACTGATTCAATCTGCAAACTCGAGCTGCAGAAATATCCAGTGGGAATCACGTAGCGATGTGATGATAGCGTGCTCGGTAGATTTTCGCGTATGGCAGGTGGTTAGCATTGGCTATCAATACAAAGGTTGTACACTTCATGTAAACCTCACGGGCGAAATATTCATTTGGTGAAAACTAATGAACTCATGCCACGTGTGAGATCTGAAATTAATTTATTTCGTCTCGTGCTTAAAATGAAGCCACAGACTTCGATTTGTTTACAGATTAGTTCCTATGCAGTTAAACGTTGTTTAGGACGTTGGTCAATGATCCCATTTAGCAATGCCTACTTGGAATCGCACGCAGCTATTATTATATATACAGTGTAAAGAGGGCGGTGAAGGGTAGAAGAGGGGATTGACATAATTTCTCCCACATAAGATTATTCCATAAGCACGCTCTTGTATGTTATGATTCTACATTAACTGTAAACTGAACTTCTCTCTCTCTCTCTCTCTCTCTCTCTCTCACACACACACACACACACACACACACACACACACACACCGGTAAACTGCTTTCCCAAAAAACGGAACAAAACCCCGGGAATACGATACATTTTAAATGGCAGTGTACTTCTATATTGAACCACTTCTTATTTTCAAAGTATGCAATGCAATACTCGAGACAATTTGTGGTAAAAGGTCTTCATCTTTTGATATCGATGGGCATTAGTAGCCAAACTTAGTTTGCTAAATGCCATACCCCAGCGTAAAGCCTTTGCCCTAATAAGTCATACAAAATACGTTGGCTCTAATATTATTAATAAATAAATTGAATTATAATTTAATCGTAATTGTAATTACTATAATTATATTAATAATAAGAAATAAAATGGTACATTTAAAAAAAAAAGGAATGAAGGCCTCATATTAGCAGCTCATGAACAAGCACTACGCACTAACGTAATAAAGGCGAAGATCGACAAGACCCAGAAAGACAGCAAGTGCAGACCGTGTAAGGAATCCGATAAAACGTCGAATATCTCGTATGGTTGCAAAAAGATCGCATATACGGATTATTCAGAGAGGCATGACAAAGTGCCCATCATGATACACTGGAAAATTTTCAAAAAATGCTACTATCTAGTAAAAACTTGTGGGACCACAATTCCAGAAAATGTTGTGGTAATGAGGCCAAAGTGCTATGGGGTTTTCGAATCCAAACAGACAAATACCTTCCCCAAAATACACCCGACTTGACAGTGGTTTAAAAGAAGCAGGCGTGGATAATCATTATTGCAATACCCGGAGACAGTAGAGTCGAAGAGAAACAGCTGGAAAAGATAAGAAAATATAAAGACCTGCAAATCAAAATGGAACGACTCTGTAAAACAAAAATAACAATAGTGTCCATAGTTGTAGGCGCCCTTGGGGTATTCCGAAAGCCTTGGACATCATAGGAGCAGATAAAATTTTAATCCGCCAATTGCAAAATGTAGTAGCGCTACTTGGAACAGCATATATTTTACGAGGATACCTTTGATTATCTTAGACCCCTGGCAGGTGTCCGATATTGAGTGTAAATAATAACACTAATAGTAGTAGTAACTGGAGTTCCATGTAAGAACACTTAGATGGAACTTCAGAAAGCCGCGATCCTGACACCTGTAGGATAGTAAGAGAGTTCCTCAAGCAACAGTAATGGTAATAATAGTAACTGGACACAATGAACCACCAACCACACCATGCACTTGGAAGCAGTACCCATCACGGGGCGGAAAAAATCCCATACTGAAGAAGGTTATAATAGTAAGGAAGCAAGTTGTAATTGACCATCGATGCAGTAGTTATGGAACAAGCCTACAAGAAGCATTGCGATCCGTACACAGCCCATATTGACTACCGCAAGGCCTTCGAATCCTTTCCCTATGGCTGGCTGGTTGACAGAAACACTGAAAATCTACATGGACATGTGTATATGTAAGGGCGGCATCTAGAACGTTTGTTCAACTCCGCCTCGTATCTCTGTGAAGAACAGTATCACTACAAATGGGCCAGGTGTGTGTGTGTGACGTAGGTTTGTGTGTGTTATGTGTATGTTCTGTTGTGTCTGGCCGCTTGGTTACCCAGAAGCATCAGTCACCTGGACAGGTGATTCTATGTACTCGTCCACACCACGGGAAGGTGGGCCAGTCCCAGTAAAACACATATCGTCTCGAGACTCTGACCTACCTGGTGTTGTCAGCAGGTGGGCCAGGAACCTCTGGGGGCCCATTCCAGAGGGAAGAGAGGAGGAAAAAAAAAAAAACTACCCGTGGCGCAGGTTGTAAATAAAATAAAATAAATAAATAAATAAATAATAATAAAATAAAATAAAAAAATAATTAAAAAATTAATAAAATAAGTAATAAATAAATAAAAATAGAATAAAAAAATAATAAAAAAGCTAGTGGTGCGTGCAGGTAATATATTATATAAAGGTTATAATAATATATTATAAAGTAATATATTTATGAAAAATAAATAAAATAAAACAAAAATTGATAGTATGGCAAATTTAGCAAAAAAAATTATAATAATGATATATAATAATAAAATAAAATAATAAAAATTAAAATAAATAAGTAAAAAATATATATATAGAAATAAAAATTTAGAATTTAGCCTTCCCCTTCACAAGTGTGAAATCTAGGCTGTAGAATTGTTTGTCTGGTTTTGTTGGCATTGGCATACAAGGTCTTTCGTCGGGTAAAAATGCCAGATGCAAAGGCCTGCAGGGAGGAAAGATTGTCTGGAGTCTGGATTAGTTCATCCACATTGTCTGGGGAGAAATTCAGAATGTTTCTCCGAGGTTGATCTCTGAGATCCTCGTATAAGTCAGTCAAAAAGAAAGTGGTACCAGTTTTCCTTGCCTCCACAAAAGCATAGGTCGGTAGCGAGAAGTCCCAGTTGGTACAGCTTTTCATTCAGGGAGCCGTGGCCGGTAACCAAGAAGGACGTTTCAAGGCTGAGAGAGAACCAGGATCTTGCAGTTTTGATCATCGCAAACTTTACTTCGGGGGGGAATCTTTTGGTTACTGTGCCTTGTGGCGACGTATTCCACCTGGTTTGCCAGATGTTGACCAGTTCACTGTAACATCTTGTTTTTTTCACACTTATCATTTGCAGTGAGATTAAGCTCAATATTCAGAATACAGGTTGGTATTTTTTTTTCTGATTCTGAAGCAGAACCCACGGAAGATTGTAAACAAATCAAGCGGGAGAGTTCCCGCAATTACCTGAATAGCTGCGGTGGAGACAGTCCTGCATATACGGTGGGTGGCCAGGATCATTCCTCTTTGAATGGAGTTCAGTTTGTTTCTCATTTTTATAATAACTGCACGGTGGAACCACACACCGGCGGCATAAGTTACAATGGGTAGGAATACTGCTTTGTAGTATAGCGATAACGTTCTCTTAGACAAACCCCAATCACTTCGAGAGACTCCGAGGATGGAGGCAGAAAAACCTTTAACTTTGTTGGAGGTGTGGGAAGAAGCAGAGTTTGTCGTCTATAGTGACCCCTAAGACCCTTGCTTGCTCTCTTGCACCAGAGATCTTGATTTGCGGGGATCTCCGCAGGTCAAGTTTGTTCTTGAAGATCCTCATTTTGGATTTAGCTGGATTTATGTGGAGCTTGTTTAACCTGGTCCAGATGGAGAGATTGGACAAAACATGCTGAGCATTAGCTCCCAGAGGAGAGCGTGAGTTTCCAGACACGATGATGGTGAGATCGTTCGCAAATGCTACAAGTTTTGTGTTGTCAAAGGAGTTACCAAGCCAATTTTGGAGAACTATGTTCCAGACCAGGGTCTCCAGTACCGAGCCTTGAGGACAACCCCGGTAGACAGGCCTTGTGATCTGAAGAAGTTTTGATTTTACAAAGTAGTTCTGGAACAGCTTGTACAAATTGGAAGGGCATCTGGCGGCACTGAGACGTTCAAGGGAACTTTTCCACTATACAGTGTCGAAGGCTCCTTCGAAGTCGACAAAAATAGCTAATTCATATTTGGAGGTTGAGTTCTCCAGGTGCAGGACCAGATCAAATAGGGCCTCTTCGCAGGAGCGACCTGGTATGAAGCCATACTGGGATGGGGAGATTAAATCCTGTGAAAGGAAAGTCTACAGTCAACCCGACAGTGACAAACTTGTAGAAGCAACTATGACGAAATAGTGGACCACCATCATGGTCGAAAACATTACAACCAAGCCGCCGACCGGGCTAGCCAGGTGGGTAAAGTGCCTGCCTGGCAACCCAAGGTCGCCAGGCAGGCACTTCGAGGCGGAATTCGCGGGTTCGAATCCCGCCTCGGCCTTGGATCAGAGTAAAATGCAAAAACTTTGGGAGGTGCATTATGGCCACAGAAGCCGATGCGCCAACAACTAACAAAAAAAAAAAAAAAAAAAAAAAACCAAACCGATCCCCATCAAGAAAGGAATCTTCCAGTGAGACGCCCTGAATCCATTGTAGTTCTATCTAGCACTCAATCTACCATGCTTAATACCAGAAACTAGGATAAAGCCTCAACGAAGCGAGGGAGATTTTGTACACCTCTCCTACCTGATGTACGACAACATCAAACTGTATGCTCCAGATCACTGAAAATATCAGCACTGACAGGATGGAATTCGTACTAGACAAATGTAAGGTCCACTGATTGCATCAGTGAAAACCAGTCGGCCAAAACTACCAGCTGAAGACTGGTAAAGAGATCGAAACCAAAAGCAGCAATAGGCCTCCCAGAGAACACTCACAAGAAACTCTAGAAAGGCACGAATCTGAACACCTGTAGGACAGTAAAAAAGTTTCTCGACCAATAATAATATGCTGGACACAGCAACCATCTCATGTACGCGAGGATTGGGGGCGGGGGGAAGCTATAAATTGAAGAAAGGGGATAATAAATGGAGAAACAAAAAATTAAGGAATATGGAAATATTTACATAGTAAGACATCGTTTGGTATTATAATCAACAAAATAGAAATATTAAGTTTACACCACCTCATTAAATTGCTCCTTTAAAGCACTCCATTCGAGCTCTCCAAGTTCGAGGTGGGTACACAGAAAACTGCGCTGTGGAGGTAGTATTTTTGATTAAAACTACCCCACTAGCGATGATTTAATTATTTTAATTACTTTATGTATTCCTTTCTTTTAATAGTTAATTCATGTCCCTGAACAATAGTAGCTATCAGGGCAATGGGATGGAACATTCATACATATAAATATTACAATAGATGCGTAATGCATATAAGGAAGTAGGATGCTGAATATTAGCGTGCATATTTAAGATTAAGGTTCTGTTCATATGCAATATATAGGAATAAGAATGGGCGCAATGCACAAATACAGTAAGTAACCCTATATACAAACTACATGCAGCGCATAACAATATTTCATAATTAACCTATGGTGTAAACATTGCAAATATATGCAGAACTTTTCTTAGAAATTTTAGTGGCTGAGATACTTAAACACAACCTTGAACTTGCTTTGTTGGACCTCTCTTCTGTACTTCCTCTCATTCGCCTACATATAGCAGTCTGCGTTTTCATTGCATTAACTGTTGACAATGTGTTCTGGAAACATTCTTCCAGTGGTAGCGAGGTGTGCTGGGATGAGGCTGAGGGGTAAACAGAGGTTCATGGAGTTTCTGCTGTTTTGTTTCGGTCCTCTAATAACGTCTTGTTGAGAGAGCAACCATCCTTTCAGGGATTAGTTTGGAAAGTTTTTATGTTGTTATTATTATTTTTTTCTTTATCGTTACTGTATATCTTCAGGATTGTAGATCATGCAGATAGTTAGCAGAAAACCAAAGATTTAGTTAATTTATTTCAAGATCTACCTGTATTCCGTTGAATAGACTGGCGTACTATGGCCACAGATGCCGATGTGTCTAATAAATTCCCAAACAAACAACTTGAATAGACCTTTGATTTGCAGTTTTTCATGACGGATGATCAAATCTCCCATGCGTGTAAGGGGATAGAGAGAGAAGGTATATAAGTCTCTTGATATACTGAGAGCTGTTTAGCCGTGAAACCAAAATAGTTTTGGTCTAGTGACAAGTCTGCCAGTGCAACGTAGTAGAGAATTGATTGCCTAGGAAAATATGTTTAATCCAGGATGTGTATTTTATTTTCCTCCAGACACTCCAAAAACATCGAATCGATATGGAGCTATTAGCATAATAGAGGGCTTCTTGGACAGTGAGTGCAGGCGCGAGATGGAGTCTTAGTATTCTTTGTTGTCCTATGTGACTTGTGAATAATTGCCTTAAAAGGCACACCCACAATTTAGTCTTTTTTGGTTTGATGTCTTTTATCATTGATGATAGAGAACGAAGTAGTCTTCCTTTATGTATTTTAATGTTTCTAATCGTGAAAGACGTTTCAGAATTAGATTTGTATTGGAAAAAGTCGTATAGTTTAAGAATTTTGATTTGGCTTTTATCTGCTTTTTAAAACTGATGTAGGTGCTGTTTTTGTGGTGAAAATTTTTATTTTATAATCAGATCTCTTGATTATTAATGTAGAAGCAAATTCATTAGCTTTTTAAAATAACCGTTAGTCCATCGTTACAGATATGAATTATGGCGTGATTGTACGAGTTATTTTAATTTACGAACGATAGACATTATTTTAAAAAATTATATTTTTAAAATTTTTAGTTTTTCGAACAACAAAAAAAAAAAAAAAAAATATATATATATATCGTTTATAGATTGTCAAAATGTCTTGCAGAGCTGCAAAGAAGAAAACGGCAAGTTACGTGATTACTTTTGTGTGTTTAAATTAGCCGTTTTGAAAGTGAATTCTTTACTTGAACTTCACACACACACAAGTAATCATTATTCTTTATTTGAACACACAAGTAATTCTTTACTTGAACTTCAGTATTTACTTCAGTGAAAACTGAATTCTTGATATCACGGATTATAGCGTTGTTTTACATTTATTTTAAATTAAAAACCTCTCACTATGGCTCCTCAAGTTAATAAACCTCATACAGAGAAGAAAAGAAGAATAATTAAGAACATTAAAGCTTATTGACAAACTTAATATAATAATAGAAAATAGAACGGGCGTAAGTGGGAATGTATTAATGGCAGAATAAACATTGGATTGTCAACATGTTTACGTTTTTTATGTGCAGTTAATAAAATTGCATTATTTATCTGCCTATTTCTTAATTAGCCTCATTATTTCTGCATTAGATATATAAAATTTTATAGATAACGGAAAAATCGAAATAATGGCATCTTGAATCCCCGAAGCTGTTATTCTGAAAGTCTAATATATATATATATTATGTGAGGTAAAAGTTAGGCAAAAGTAATAAAAATAAATAAATATGGCTATGTAGCTATCATTAGAGGCAGCAAATGCACATCCTCCACATGATGCCTGATTATATCTGATAATTAAAATAAATATGATATTTAAATAAAAACATCAGCCAGTAGTACGGCAATAATGCAGAGCGAAACGAAACACAAAATAATATAAAATAAACAAACAGGGAAGGGAAAGTAGAGATAATAGGACAAAAAGGTAGTCGATAATCCCCTGTATAATTTAGTCAATTAAGTCATTAAACCCAATTAATAAAAAATGATGTAAATTTAAAATAATGCCAATTATAAATAATTTAGCGGTACCCCCCTCGAAGGTACCAGTTCCAAAAGACGTGAAATATCACCAAAAAAGGGTTAAAGAAACTACCAAAAAACTAAAATATCAAAATGATAGACTGACCATCATGCCCCATATCGGTCCTCTGTCCATTGTGGTCCTCTGTCGATATGGGGCATGATGGTCAGTCTATCATTTTGATATTTTAGTGTTTTGGTAGTTTCTTTAACCCTTTTTTTTGGTGATATTTCACGTCTTTTGGAACTGGTACCTTCGAGGGGGGGTACCGCTAAATTATTTATAATTGGTATTATTTTAAATTTACATCATTTTTTATTAATTGGGTTTAATGACTTAATTGACTAAATTATACAGGGGATTATCGACTACCTTTTTGTACTATTATCTCTACTTTCCCTTCCCTGTTTGTTTATTTTATATTATTTTGTGTTTCGTTTCGCTCTGTATTATTGCCGTACTACTGGCTGATGTTTTTATTTAAATATCATATTTATTTTAATTATCAGATATATATATATATATATATATATATATATATATATAGAGAGAGAGAGAGAGAGAGACAAAAAAAAACCCTGCATAATCTCTTCCGAAGGAATAATTTTGAAGCGAGCCTTTTTGAAGCGTTGGTGCATCGCTGGTGACACAGCTATAGAGGACATCAATTATGGAAAGAGATTGAGAATCGTAAAATGTGATGAGGTAGGAGCGAAAAATGCGACGTAATATATTTTACGATTCCATTTGTAAAAGGCTACTTTACATTGCATGTCGGGATGAGGATCACTCTGCAGCTGGGTTTTCTGATCCTCCTTAACGCTGCATGGTATCCCATCGTTCACTGCCAACGGTGCTTATCAATGCAGCTTTAGTTGGAGAGGGGGAAATGGTACCACGTGCTACACCTTACTTCCTATTGTATCGGAAGTTCTCAAATGTCGTTATCAGGCCGTCATCAGCTTTGCTCTGTTATAAGAACGCTGTCACTTTGTAAATGTAAGGGAACACGGAGGTGTAGGAGAAGGTGAGCTGTTGCGTTCATTATACCATATTAATGCGTCCGGGATGCAGCTGACCCTCTTCCGCTTGATCTCAGTTGCACAGTTAAAGTGGATGTTACGGTGCATTCGCGTGGTTAGCATTTACATAACACTTCGATTAAACTGATGCGAGTGTTTGGATGCGTGAATAGAGAGCGGATGTGTTTGTTTCATCCAATCTTGCGTTACTCAGAGTCCCGTGCGTGGGGAAATTAAATTTGAAGATAAAGGACACAAATGGAAGTGGAGCCATTGAGAAGTAATCTCCTGAATGGCTCTCTAAATACAAAATACGAGCGCATGAATCTTTATCATTAATAAATTATTGAATTCCTTAAAATATTGTGTATCCCTTTTCATATGTATATTCAGAAAATTATTAATGGATGCCTCTAATGAGCATTGGATGGAATAACAAAGCAACGAATAAGTTGGTATTTACTTCTATATGCATGGGATTCCTTCAATAGTATGTTACAATGAATTCAATATACATTCTCGTACATTGAACGGTGCATTCTCATACTATCATGGATGGACTCGCGTGTGATCTCAAAGTTGTAAAACCTCGTCTCTCATAGCTACAGTTGGGTAAAGTGCCATCACTTTTTATCTTTTACGTTGCGCGCCTTGTTTGATATCTATAAGCAGACGCTAATGGCTGCCATTCGCCTTCATCCATCCTTAAGTACCAGTATGGAAGATATTTGAAACTTTCTCTAGATAACTGCGGAGCCATAAAGAGAGCTGAAACTTTCTAAGATTACTGTATATTTGAATATGTGGGCTTCGGGAAACTGTTTTGTTGGTTGCTATGACAACTACTTGGGATGTAGAATGGTATGGTCAAAAATAGGACTTGGAAGTAGTGTCTACCTTAAGCAAAAGAGAGAGGAGGAAGGATACGGCTTCACCAGATCGATACAAATACTCTTGAGCGATTTGAAAGTTTTTTCTGCTGTACAAGACTAACCTTCTGCACAGGATGAAAAGTATGGACTGAGGATGATGCATTTTACTTAAAATCTCTCTCTCTCTCTCTCTCTCTCGTTATAAGAATCTCCATAATGTGTTCGGAATTGCCTAATTCGTACAAGAATTAGATTCTTGAAATAAAAAAATAAAAAAACAGATCTTTTTAGTTTAAATTGCAGATTTATTTATTCACTTATTTTATTTGTTTACTTTTTTTTAATAATCCATTGCAATAAGTTGCTTCCTATTGCCGTTGAGATAGTGAAACGCTGCCACGCATCGTTCGGCCTCATTAATACTTAATAATTCTGAAAACTTATTTCAAATTAAAATCAGTAAATTAAATTTTGAAAGATATTGTTGCGTGTAGTTGACCATCACAAGATTCAAAGCAGGCGAAGACGGAATTCAAATTGAATTAAATTTTTTTTCCCTTTCGTTTGTTGGTTCAAAAATATTCCCAAGTGGAGGAAGTGATAACGTGTAAACTTCTGTTTTTTTTTTACTCATAACAGCAAACTGAACAAGTTACCGGTGCTTGAAGTATGGTACGATGCCCATCCTACTTCTTTTAGAAGGCCTCAAAACCATTCCGTTACCTTTTCGTAGATTTGAGGCTGTTCTAGATTTTTAGTTGTCTAGGGTTGCACAATTTTTTTTTATTCTTTATTGCTACACTGGTGGCATATCTAAACTTAAGCGGGATAAGTGGTCTATTTATCCCCCTCCCGAAATTACTGTACCTGAGATTGTGTTAAGATTTGATATCGCATTCGCTTTCAGTGTATTTCATAGTTAATTAAAAAGAAAGAGAAAGCTGTTGTTATGTTTCTTGTAAGTAGATGTATACGGTCATGTAATTTTGTATTGTATGGGGCCCAAAAACCTGTTACTCAAAGTTAAGCTAAAATGGAAGTGCAATATTTGCAAAATAATTGATAGAAGCCAATTCAGTTTAATAATATTCATTTATTTGCAAATATGAATACTTACATGAAATATATGCAGTGTACATTAAAATATATTTGCAATACGAGACAACCAAGGCGATGGGGGGGGGAGAGGTTTACTAGGATGAAAACCCGGCTAAATTACATTCATTGTAACGAGGCAATAAAGATAAGATGGCTAACGTAGTATTTCAATTACAAAAGAAAATTTAATGTATTAGATTAAAGAAAAATCATTAATTATAGTATAACCGCTTCAGTAATAAGCATACAAACGCAGTTGTTACAATGATGATAACCACCAAGGAAGACAAAACTGGAAAATAAAGTCCAGTAAACAGTTCCATGATCTCAAAGCCACTATTTTTTTTTAAATATTACCTGGAAGTAATAAAAGATTGTCCAATAAAATATTAAATTGATCTGGCAATGTGGTAGTTATGAAGGCTACCTGACGAGCCTTGGTAGGTCTTGAATTTCATGACAAAATGTTGGATAACCACAGTTGGCATACTTTAACGGTAAGAAAAAGTCGATAAGGTGATATATTCATAGATTCATAAAACTAGCTAGTTTTCGCAGGAGATAAATTTGAGAGTTAAACTGTGGGAAGAAATGGACGACGGCATCTTGCGTTTCCCTTGCATTAACTGTCATAGAAGCAAAACAACAGTAAGCTTATCAGCGACTACGAAGGGAAGTCGCTGATAAGCGTATACAAAGGATGTATACAATAAAGTTTAATAAGTGTTCATAGTTTACATTTTTACACCCCTTGATAAGAAAAATACTGTCATTAAGAACTCGAGAGAAACCGCCATGTTGTCAGAATATTCTGGATTCCGGGATATATCGAAAATAAATGTACCGATCAAGCTGCTGGAAGTCTTATTAAAAATATAATATGGCCACGGTAGCTAATTCGCTGGTAACGCCACAATGGCAACAACCCCCGAACACGAAGTTAAAACATAAGATAAATTTATATACATATATACACAGTGATGCTAAAGGCAGTCATTAATACCTAGTGGCAGAAGCTCCCTCCTAATTATGGTGCAGCAGTAATAGTAGTTCTACAATTACATTTTTGGTAAAGCAATACCATTTCTGTACACACGTTAGCTCATGCTTATCTGAAAATGAATATCCGACAGATGCATAGGTTTTAACAGCGGGCTATGATCTGACAGTCCAGGCAGCACAAACAACGGACTCTCATGGTGTTGGTGTTCAGGAGTCCTGATGATACTGAAGACTACTCTTCCTGGAGACTAGTTTGCAAAGGGTGGTGGATGACGATTAGAAATTTCTCCCTCAGAGCATTATATCCTTACTCGATGGGATTCAGGTGTGGTGGTGACCACGGTAGGTACTGCATCCGAGAAATATCTTCACTCAGAAGAAAGTCCTCCATTAGTTGCATTATATGGGGTAGGAGACCATTGTTATCTATAAGAAGGAACTTGGGGCTTACAAGTTACTGGAACTTTACTATTAAATATTTTGGGTGAACAGTTGGGCTTACTAACTCAATCGTCTTCAAAGTATCTTTTTACACACACAAAATCGGTCTTACCAAGCTTTGAAACATTGTTTAAAATCGTGACTTCTTGGACTATGAGGAATATTGTGTGCCATTCGGATGGATTCCACCTTCGTCTTGGGATTGTAGGCGAACAACCAGCTGCCATCCCAGTGACCACTTTTCTTACGAAGCTCGGATCCTGCATAGATTTTTCGAACAAAAATTACCTGCAATGGTTTCCCTATAGTCCCTTTGATCGTCCGACAGCAAGCATGAAACAAACTTTGTACACACGTGACGCATCCCTAAATCTTGCGTCTCGATTGTGTATACTGAGCTTACTGACAATCCAACTTCGTGAGCAATCTCAAGAACAGTCATTCGCCTATCATTTCGCAAGAGGTTAAAGAACGTGATGTTAGCACGCTGTTCAAACTACGACATTCCAATGCCGGAACTTTTTGAATGTACCACCTAATTCAAAGAAAAATATCCCTATTCACAGCAGTCACATCCTCGTGTTCCCCGCAGTAACATTGATCCATGTTTAAGTAAACCGAGTTGATGAAGTTTTGCGTTTATTGATCCGTATCCTGTCTCTAAAAATGAGGCTTCAAGGGATAGTGTAAGCCAAGAGTTTACTGCTCTGGTTGCTATGAATTTCACATCAGGGAAGCACCTTCACATCACAACTCCTATCGTTGACGCATTCCATCGCTCCTGCCTCCTCGTGATGCGATGTGTAGCATCGAGTTTTCTTTCTTTCTTGGTGTCAGCGTCCAGGTCGATACTTATCTCTAGCAGTGTGGTATGGATTCTATTTTTAATTCGGTAGCAAACTTCTCGAAAAATGAGGTGCAGTGCTCCTGCAATTACTTGTATTGCTGAGGTTGAAACAGTTCTGCTGCAGATGCGGTGAGTGGATAGCAGCATGGATCTCTGTATTAAATTTAGTTTCTGTCTGATTTTGACATTGATCGCCTTGTGGAAACCAGCCAGGCCCTGGTTTCCACAAGGTAACAATGGGGAGGAAAATGCTTTATAATAGAGGAGTATGTATTTGAGAGGCTGATTGCCCTTAGGGGACTGGGAACTATCCAGACATATTGTTCGTCTGGATAGTTCCCAGTCGTTCTGAGAAATTCTGACGATGGAAGCCGAAAAGGTTTTGATTTTTACAAACAGGTGTTGAAGATGTTGGAGGAATGAGAGCTTATGGTCGATAATGACTCCAAGAATTCTGGTTTGTGTTACCAACAGCAGCCGGACCCTGGAAATTTTGATCTGGGGGGGGGGGGGGCTCTTGAGGCGAAGGCTCGACTTAAAAACCATATTTGTTTTCAAGAGATTGATCTGGAATTTGTTCCTCTTTGTCCAATCTGTTAGGTTATCAAGAATTCTCTGTGCATTTGCCTCCAGCTTAGCCCTGGATTGTCCAGCAACTGTCTGTGTCAGATCGTCAGCAAAAGCTATGATTTTAGAATTGTCAAATGAGTTTTTCAAGAAATCTGCAATACAATAATCCGTACCAGGGGGCCCAGTACAGATCCCCGAGGACCTCCTTTGGTGATGTTTCTATTGATTGATTGATGTGTGGATTTGACTTTGATATGCCTATCTGCGAAGTAGTCTCTGAGGAGCCAGTAGAGATTGGCTGGGCAGTCAGCAACTTGGAGGCACTCCAGGGCGCTCTCCCACCACATTCGATTAAAGGACCCCCTCAAAGTCAATGTAAATTGCCAGTTCATATTTAGAAGCAGATCTGACAGGGCATCCTCGCAGGACCGCCCCGGTGTAAATCTATACTGCGATGGAGAAATCATGTCCTGTGTCTTGAACAGGGCTGTAACTCTAAGGGCAATCAGCCTCTCAAATATTTCGCCCATGTCGGCTAGCAGGGCAATGGGTCTTATGGATTTAGGATCGATTGGCAACTTGTTTGATTTAGGTATCAAACAGATCAGGGCAATTTTCAAAGCTTTCAGGAAAGTGAAATGCCTTAAACATTTGTTATAGAGTGTCAGTACGATTTTTGTTCTTAATTTAAAAAACCTGATGATGAAGGCACTTTCAACCAGATCTATTCCTGGACTTCTTGGCGTTGATTTTCTTCATCACACCTTCGAATTCTTGTAGTGTAAAAGGTTCTGCCTGGTGCTGTGGGTTGCATATCTCTTCCTGATTATCCCATGCTCCGGATGGTCCTCGGTTAAGTTATCTGAGGGGAAGAGCTTGTCTAGGATACTGTTTATTAAGTCTTTCCAGCTTGTTGGCTCTCCTTGGTCTGTTTGGATTGAGCTGTATAGCTCTGTGGAGTAGATCTCGTTTCTTGTTATTTTGTAGAGTAATCCCCATGGGTTGACGTTGCCTGATTACTTGACGAACTTCTTCCAAGTTTCTCTTTTCCTGGTGGTTATGGCATACTAATTTTTCTTGTGGATATAACTGTGTGGAGCATCTCAACATCTAGTGGGGGGGGCTGTCCTGATGGCTTTGGTTTTGCTTTGTGGCTCTGTGAACCTCTCGAAGCAGGTTTGTGAGCTCAATGTTCTACCAAGCACAGATTTTGGGGAAAAATTTCCTCTTCCTGGCTGATCTGTAGGATGCTTTGATAATAGCGTTTTCAATGTTTGTTCCTAACTCCTCAGGAGTGAGCATTGTGTGAGGGGCTCGATGTCGGATTCCGGGAAATCCTTAATGGATCTGTCAAAGAGCTGCTAGTCCACCTTCCTAAGGGAGAACCTAATGAATTCTGGGATTTTTCCATGTGTTGGTGGCATCATGCAATGGTGGAGATTGATGTGAAAGAGGATGACCCCGAACTCAAGGTCCAGTTACTGACTTTGGCTTGTAGATTGTTTGTGGTTGCTATTATGTCTATATTTGATTGCCCAGTTGAGCTGCTATACATGGTCAAGTTGCCAGGTTGATTGTGTGCAATGAGGTTTCGGGTTGCTATGAAGTCCTCCAGGAGTAGACCATGGGGATCAGTAGTTATACTAAGCCAGAGGGGACATTTTGTCTTTACATCAGAGGCAATCAGGACTGCCCCTTGGCCTAGGAAGTCCAGTGTAAACTCCAGGTAGTTAAATGCCCCATCAAGTTTCTGGGAGCGTGGGCAGTAAAGGGAGATGCAGTAGATGGGGAGGGAGAAGTAGTTCACTTGTATGCATGTTGCAAATTTATTACAGAAAGCTTGCACTACCAGGATATCGATATTCTGGTTCATCACCACTATACATGATTTAGGGTCTTGTGGTGAGGATTGGATTATTTTGGCATGAATAGGGAATCCTATTATTTTAGATGTGCTGGATTCTAGTGGCATATAGCTCTTGTATCATGATTATGTCAATTGTATGGTACTCTGCTGCCTTCAACAGATGGTTGCAGATAATCTTATCTGCAACCATCCTGGACCTATGCCCGTTGATCTGCATTACCTTGAGATGCCTGCTGCAGAATGGTACACTTGTAGTGGGTGCATGTCTGGGGCTTTTCCAAGGGTTTTTATCTCATTTTGGAGTTCCTACTCATCAGTGGTCCTTAGTCGTACTTGTTCTACAGCTCTCTTGTATTCTGGACATTTGGTGTCCTGAACTGAATGTGCGTGATCCCGATGTCTCCTCTTACAATTTGCACTTCTTGGGTCCTGGTCATGATTAGGACACTCCGCTTAGACATGGCTGCTGCATACACAGTGCCCACAGGTAAGGGATGTATGTGTGCATGGCTGTGACATGTGTCCATACTCCAGGCAGAGGAAGCACTTATTCACCACTCTTCCTTGCAGGTCTTCCTTGCTAGTAAACTGTATTTAGGTTCAAATGGCGCCAGGGGTTTCCCCCATCTCCACGTAGTTTACATTGTGGTATGATACAGTTCACTGTAAAGGCCAGAGATTTAAAAGTATATGAATCTTGAGGTTATAGTAAAAGATCTTAGACAGTGTTTTTTATTTTTATTATTTTTTTTATCTATAAAATCCTGGTTTTTCAATTGATCTTGCAAATTGGCTCTTGAATATGCACACAGAATAACGGACAGTGGTAAGGAAAGTAATATTTTTCTTTATAAGGTGTTCAGAGTATTCTGTAATTTAACTTGATAAACGAGTTACATAGGCGGCTTTGCACTATGGGCCATCATATTTAAAGAAAAAGGATTGATCAATATGTATTCATATTGATGTACATTCAAAGTCGTAATTCCTTAGCTAATCAGAAAGCCCAGTGTACAAATAAAACTTCGTGTAAAGCTAGCATTGTTTAAATTATCCTTTAAAATGGATTTTAATCGCCACTATGAAAAATAATCCGGGATATTTAACTCATGGCAACCCGCAGGATCCGCTAAGATAGAAAAACAAGCTGGTTATTATGATGAATGCTTCATACCTCCCGATAATTAATGATCTCCTAGCTTCTGGACAGATAAGTTTGACTTCCTGCCCCACAGAATTATACACCGAAGAGTAAATTATTCAATAAGATAGCCACCAGTGTTAATATTCTTCTCTTGTAGGTGTCCTTGCGTTTGTTGATCCTAATTATCGCTCATGAATAATGACTTCAATTTGACCTGCGGGCAACGGAGACTCGCAGTACCCGAGCTGCTCCCTAGAACAGTACGTGTTTAAAATTACCTCTTTGCTTATGACCGACGTAATTTGGCTGTCTGATGCTCGCCGGTGGATAAAGATGTTGGAAATGTGAGCATCAGATAGCATTGAGTTAAGGCAAAGAAGAGTGACTTAAACACATGCACATTTATCAACGGAACGGAAGGCTTAATGTCCTTCCTGGTATAGCTTCGTCCCATTTACGTAGATGAACAAACTGCCGCAGATCCAGGAAGAACGTTTTAATCTCCGAACGAGCAGTTTCTGGAAAAAAAAGTAGACCGTATCTACCCTCATCTGCTGATAAAGAATTACGAAGGGAGATGCCAAAGACTATTTTATGATCAACCAATTGAGTGCACGTTCACTTTAAGTGAAACTTTTAACGAGTATTCCGTAAAAACTACATTCAGCGTTGCAAAATTAACCTGCACCATCTTTTCTAGTTTAGAATGCAAGTTAAAATAACAGTGGATCAATTACTGAATGCATCCACTTTACAAAATAAACTTTAAATTTATCCTCCATCGTTTCCGGAGAACTCTACATCTGATTTTTTAAGTGAAAGCTTTTAAGATAAGTACTGACCACAGATCTTTTTTTACCGGAGCAACGCTTGTCTAATTACAAGAAGTTAATTTAATATTTTTGTCTGTTAAGACAACGCGATAACCAACTAATTTGTCTTTCTTTATGCAACATGCAGGATGGAAAAAATCGCATACATAGTATAGCAAGTACGTTATTTGTGCCCGTTCAAGTAAACTTTTTTTTTTTTTTTTTGTCAGTCTTAGACAAAGGTTAAATGGTTTCACACCACATGAACTTGGATTTTTCTGGACTTGGCAAGCAAACTTAACTGTGAAATGCTTTGTGTAGCAGTTCAGTGCTGTGAATTTCTCCTGAATGCATGGTTGTTTTTTGAGGATAAATTGAAAATAAAATTGCATTTGGTTATATTTGTATCACGCTTGTACAATTTGGTGTGCTACGTTTTGCCATCACTGCATAAACCTGGTTGTTTAATTATTGATTTCATTTTGTGTACATGCGAATCTAATTTTCGATGCATGGTTTATTCATGCTAGTTGGGAATCTTATATTGTTAGTGCGCTAGTAGACAGCCAATTGGAGTAGGAATGTGACCTTCTCTGTAAACTTGTTAGTTTATTTAAAGAAACGGATTGTTGTGTGTCCAATACATTTTTAATTTTCTTAAGTCTGTATTGGCAGAGATTTTGAAAAGTGCGAGAGAATTTTATGCGAGAAAAGTTACTGACTTAGACTTGTTCTCTTCAAGATGCGTATGATATAGTCAGTTGTTTGTAATTTCTAGGGAAATATTAAGTGTTATTGAAATAAAATTTAAATTTTTAAAAACCATTCTCTCTTTTCATGTGGTTTATTGATGCCAACTTTTTTTTTTTTTTTTATAATGAGTATAAAATCAGTCTTTGAGATTGATTAATGCCCGTGTCGGGGGTGAGGTTTTTAAAAAGCACCAATATGGACGTGACAAGTTCGTATAAGTACGAGTAACTGAGGCATTGTCGTTGTTAAGCTAAAGAAAAAAAAATTAGGCGTACCTCTTGCATAAGGATTGTGTAATGTGGAAATATTTGCCATTCTTTTAATCTTGGTATTTTCCATAAATTAATTGCGATTTTTAGAATTATCGCAAAATCTAAAGTTAGTAATAAATCGTGGCTTGTGCCATTTGGGTTATTAGCGTTCAAATTAATGCGGACTCCCTGCCAACTTAACTTGGTGATCAAATTATAGTTGATTGCTTCATTAATTTTATGCCCTAACGGAATGCGGTTGCTAATATTTGAGGGACGTGACTTCCATTATAAAATACCTCAAGCATTTGCCGCTGGTAAGAACCAATCTGTTACACATCGGTTTCAGAGTGTCATCAGTGCTAATGTCTTACCATTCTCACTGCTAGATATTCATAGCTCAACAACATGTATCCAATTACATTCTCAACTGGGAGAAATTTGTGCTGGAAGCTGTTTACGAAAGAAATTAATTGCCACCTTTAATAAAATGTTTAGGTTTAGGATTCTCATATCGTTTTATTATGTGGTTGAATATACAGGATCACAACATCGGTTCTAATCTATATCGTTGAATTAGTGACTGACGACACGTTGGACCATTCCTGCAGTAGCGTGGACTGTTTCACAGCCAGACCCTTTAAATGACCCCATAGGAAATAGTCAAGCGGCTTCATGTTAGTTGACTAGCCAAGCAATAACTCCTCGCCGATCTGTCCATCAAAATGGATAGATAGCATTGAGGCGAGCTCTCGCTTGTCTGCAGAAAGTAGGGGCGCCATCGTGCATGGAATCAAATGTCTCCTGTATGGAGAACATCGTCAAGCAGTCCAGCAAAATACGTTCCGGTAAAACTGGTCGGTTCTTGGAAGAACATTTGGCTCCATTAACTGAATGCCAACAGTACCACACCAGACGTTGAGAGAAAGAGAAAATTGCTCTTGATGGGTCCTTACCAGCATGCGGATTTTCTTTCGCTCATTCCTACCAGTTGACAGTAATTCACCATTATAGTGCAAGGAAGCCACAGGCTTTTGCTGCACTGGCTAAAAAAAAAAAAAAAGAAAAAAAAAAGGAAAATAAAAGAAAACGAATTTATTCAAACTGTCAGCCTCAACTACCTCCGAGGGTAACTTGTTCCAGCTATCAACGACTCACTGGCAAAAATAAAACTTCCTACAATCTAATCTAAACCTCAAGCTCTGTAATTTTAATTTATGACGTCTAGTTCTGGAATTCTTTAGAATAGTGAGAATTTCATCTTCATTAATTTACTAATCCCTCTCAGGGCCTTATAAACCTCTGAGGTGCCTGGTTGTCAATAAAGCGTTTTCACACACACACACACACACGGGGGGGGGGGGGCCTAAAATACGTCCATGTTTTCCAGGTACGTTTGAAACCCTGTACATATTGTACAGTAGACTTTCAAAATAACGGCACCTTCGGGGATTCAAGGTGCCATTATTTCGATTTTTCCCGTTAATTAGAAAGTTTTATTTTTAATATTTTTAATGCAGAAATAATGAGGCTAAATAAGAAATAGAGATTAAGAATGCAATTTTATTAACTGCACATAAAAAAAAAAAAAAAACATATTGACGATTGAATTTTATATTCTGCCATTAATACACTCATACTTACGCCCCGTTCTATTTTTTATTATTATATCAAGTTCAGTCTGCTCGTTTAGTCTCACCGGATGGAAAAGGCCCGAGTTCGAATCTCGTCGATGACGCGAGGAACTTTTATGGACTGGACTTTTTTTCACTCCGTGGTTGAGTTAATCGATCTCATGCATAGATAGCAAGGTTTTTCGTCCAGCAAAACAGGCAAGTCGACCAGAGAACACACGCAGTTTACAGACAAAACACATGAGTATGGGAATTAACTTTCCGGGTGACGTAATAGTTTGGATTATATCAAATTTGTCACTAAACTTTAACGTTGTTTAACTTTAGTAGACATAGTGAGGGGTTTTTAATTTAAAATAAATGTAAAACAGCGGTATAATCGGTGATATCAGTACAGAATTCACTTTCAAAATGGCGAGCATAAACAAATACAGTAATCACGTGACTTGCAGTTTTCTTTCTTTCTTTTTTTTTTTTTTTTTTTGCCACTGCCTGACATCCGTGCTATATGTAAATATCCGATCTCAGTGTGCCGTTAGCTGGAATATTCCGTTTTTTGGGGAACATTCCAGCTATTTCGATAGTCTACTGTATAATAAGTGGTATATATATTATTTATTTATTTATTTGTTATTATTATTATTATTATTATTTTTTTTTTTTTTTTGATAAAGTAAATGTATGGGAGGAAAAATTAAGATTGTGAAGATCTCTAGCTATTTTGCCGTCATAGCGTTCAAAATGGCCAACAAACTCAGACAAACAATACCAATAAAATCTTGTTAATAAATTTCGTGGGACGTATAGATTAATGACCTAATAGTGCCTTAATGTTTTGTAGTATGAAAGGGAGACGTGCATTTTATATGATCAGGAGAAACTAAAGTAAACAATATACTGATGTCTCATAGTCTTAGTTAGTTTACAGAATTCCTTCATGCAGTTTTGCATGAATGAAATCAATAAACCATGTACTGAAATTGAGTGTACTACATTTGTGAATCTTTGTTTGAACAAACTGTCCATCTTTGAAAAACACGGTCATCGCAAGAAGCTTTGGAGAACGTTGCTCTTCGTTGGCAAAAGGATAAAAGAGGAACAGATTCCATATTTGAAGACATTTTTACTTAATAAAAATGATAGGGTTATTGTGCTTTTCTTTTTTATGGTTCGACACGGCAATACGCCCTGTTAAAAATTGATTTAATGCTAGTATGGTGGCAGCCTTGTAGTTCTACAATTGTTGGTAGGACAGACTTCATCAGAGTACTGTTTTTCAGTGGGAGTGAGTTATTAATCCTGACACTCAGCGATCGGTTTCGGTGCTGGTCTTATTTAGTGGTTTGACAGGTGAAGGGAGCCGTTGACAAATGCGATGTTATATTTACCTGTCCTTCCTCAGACAAAACACATCCTCACCGTCTTTCTACCTTGCAGGCACATTCACTTGGCGGAAACATCACGTCCGAGGTCTTAGCGCTCAACAGCCAACAGGTCGCCGAGGTCATACTGCCGTCGTTTACAACGGAGCTATGCACGTTTATGGTGGCTATCAGGATTTAAGAGGATCTTCATCGGAGTTGTGGAGTTTCGATTTTGGTAAGTTGATGCTTTTTTTGTTCTTTTCTTATTGAAACCGGGTTTGTATGAAAATTTTTATAAACATCAGATTGAACTCTTTTCTGATTATAAGGATTATTAATTCTGTTCGAGATTTCAAAATTGCAAAGCCACTGACCAGCGAGATGAAACTAAACTGACTTTTATTAATTTTGGATTAAACTGAGGTAATTATTAACGAATTTCCTAGATTCATTTATACAGCGACGGGATAGTAGGAGTTTGTTCGAAGAGGCTGTGTTTGGCACGCGAAAGCAGCGTGAGTAATCACAGCAAAACGCCGATCACTAACCTTGTTATCAATACTGCCTTAGGAGATGTTCCCAAAGCTCAGCGTTATCGGGGTCTCGTGATGGCGATCAGTCTTTCATTTTGTCGCCGTTGGTGCAGTTTCAGAATTAGATTTGGACTCTCTAATTGGAACAGACTTCTGCCAAACACCATTTAATTAGTTGTGAAAAACAGATGATCTTTCTTTCATTCGCCTTCTCCGAGACGCAGGCGGCAAGAAGCAACCCAGTTAATTACAGGTGGGGAAAGGGATGTCATTACTGTGCTCGTCTCGGTAGGGAAGAGTTTACTCTTTTGTGCTGATGGGAAGGTTGAATCGTGCGCCAGTGGAAGGAATACATGACACTGCCCCTCTCCCCTACCCTTTACACACGCACTAAATATACTGCTACGCTAATTAGAATATTTGCACAGACTTGTAAATTTGGCTTCGAGAGATAATCACGTTAAAAGCTCCAGTGGAAGCACTATGTTGTTTTTATGCATATTTTAATCTTATTACTTCTTGACAACCTTGTGATATCTGTATACAAAGTTAGGTTTTAATAATATTTAGTCTTTGGAACTTGTAGAGAAATTCTGTTCGTTTTACTGATATATTTTAATGGAATATTTCATAGGTTATCTTTATCTAAATATTTGAAACGAAAGCACTACTGGACCTTTTAAATTTTAAAATCTTTTCTCTTTCACTTTTTCGGTGAGTTTAACGCTGGTGCTGCATCATAAACCCCAAAAGACTAAGCTGACTTTTTTTTTGTAACTGGAGGATTACAACCATTGAAGAAGTGAAGGAGGAGACATCTGCAAAACCTATATTTTTACGCACTCCATTAGTTATTGATTTTAAACTTGCACAGGTCATTTCAAGTATTTAGCCATTGCGTATGGTTTCTCTTGCAACATTGTTCCACCTTATATTTGTAAAGAACTTTTAATAGTGTTTCTGTTGTGCATTTTTTTTTTTTTAATGGAAAAGCCATTCATGTTATTAACTGTATTTTTTTGGGGTGGCATGTTTCTGTTAAGGACGAACACGCAGATTGTTTCTCTTCCACTAAAGTAAGGCGATCAGTGTACTTTCATTCTTATCTCCCCGGCCACGTAAATAAATTCATTTATGGCATTCATGCCTTCCCACCTTAATCATATTTTTATATTCTTTTTTAATTTTTTTTAAATTTTATTTATTTATTTATTTTGTTGATAAGGTAAAAGTTTAAATACTGAGAATTTTGAAATAAAAGAAGCTGAAATACTGGGAAACACTGACAGTCAGATCATTTGGAGAGGCTGCACTTCCAGACACCAGCTGTGACAGGGATCTCGAAAAGATATATTTTCAAAATCGTTCTTGATATCAGCCTCCAGCTTTGCATCTATATAGATAAATCATATATCATTCGAAAAAGTCTCAACTAGTAATCGAGTTTATGAATTTAACCAGAATTTAATGAGTTAATTTGTAAATACGAAATTAAGTAATTGATACGTTTGTGGAAATGACCAACTTTATAAATCATATTCATTTTTATATTTTCTTATATATATATTTTTATTACTTCGGGTATATGTGGTTCTAAAGCCCCTTCTCCCACCCAACTAGTCCCTGATTCTTTTTACAGGAAAATCAAACGAAGCGATATAAATAAGAGATATAAAACAGCATGTCACCGAGAAAGGGATTCACTGATTAAATAAACTACCTACCGAACTGTGTTAATGAATTTATAGATGTACTACACTATTATATCACGTGGTAGATTAAATAATTTATTATTGAAATGATACAATTTAAATGACTGAATCACCTCAATGCCAAACAATTTATGACTGCGTTTCGGGAACTCACTGTTTTATTTAAAACTGGAACCTTGCATAGGTTAAAAGTAGGGCTTACAATACCGGTCAAAATCTTAATACCGGTATTCCAGAAACAAACGTTTTTCTCAATAAATTTTGATGACAATTAGATGCAATAAATTAAGGAAAAAAACAAGTACTGTAATTACTTGAATTCATGTTTTAAATAAACTTTTATTGCGATAATAAATATTTTGAAAAAAAAATCATTAAAATACAGTTATTCTAAAAACAAAGAAATACATATTGTTACTGCAAAGTTTAGTTATGTTTAAGCATCCACACTACCTGTCCGAATAAAGTGAGCTCTTAAGAAACATAAGCAATCAATAGTATGATCGTTTAAAATGGATCTAATTTTTGTACATACAGTATTTGATTAGCGGCTGAAAACGCCCTTTCTGATTCTATGCTGGATGGTGCTATTGTACTGAGATAATCGTAGACGATCTAAGTCCATATTTTCTAGGCTTTGAACTTTTTTAGCAAAAATAGTTAAAAGTATTTCATTAATTTCCGACTCAAGTTCATCTTTTAAAATCTCATTGGAGTCGGGCAATTTCTTATTTTGGAAAGAACTTGCAGAAAACTGATGTTCTGTTCCACGTTGGTCCATGGTTGAATTATTTTAATCATTTTATGAAGGAGAAAGGCGTTTTATTCAGCGAAGTATAATTTTCACTATAGTATCTTTATTGAGTCTGGGAGAGAGCAAAGAGTGCAGTTAAGGAATTCTTCACATATATAAATGCAAAGAACAGAAGGACAGACAAATCACAATCGACCCTTATGAAATGGACGCGGGACAGTATTAGATACCACATCTGAAGTGGCAGATGAACTCAACAGTTGCTTTGCATCGATATTTACATAAAAAAAACTCTTTGTGTCAATGAGATATTATGGAAGTGAAGTTAAAAAAATGTAATTAATAATGTTGAAATTTCAACTTCATTATTTAATGAGAACTTTGATTTTGCAAAGGGTATATGCCATCAACCACAGGAGCCTTACTCGCCTGTAGGCGTGTAAGGCTCCTGTGGTTGATGGCATATACCCTATAATCTTAAAGGAGGCGGCAAGTGAGTGCATTGAACCATTAAGGCTAGTTATGAGAGCATCACTGGACTCAGGAGAGATTCTGTTTGATTGGTGTAAATTGGAACATAAAGGCGGTTCTAGGAGTGTAACGGGAAATTACCGACCGGCCGATCTAACTTCAGTAGTAGGGAAAATCATGGAGGCAATGATCAAGGGTGGAATTTAGATTCATTAGATGGAAATGGAATTCTGTAGGATACACAGCATGGTTTTGTAAAGGGAAAATCATGTTTAAATAATCTAGTTAGCTATTTTGACAGGGTCACTCAAGAGCAGGACTTATGGAATAATTTCGACATCGTTTATTTGAATTTCAGCAAAGCATTTCACTCAGTCCCACATGAGTGGTTACTTTATAAGTTGGAGCAGGCTGGAATCATAGGGAAAATCCTTAGATGGATAGCACGATGGCTTGAGGGCACCAGACAGAGGGTTGTGATAAATGGTTATTCTTCAGATTGGGTTAATGTAAGAAGTGGAGTTCCCCAAGGATCAGTATTGGGATCACTGTTGTTTTTGGTTATCTTAAATGACATCTATGAAGGGATGGAAGGCGTGAGGTCTTGCGACTTTCAGATGATTTAAAGCTCAGTAGAGTAGTTAATGATCGCCGCCAAGCAGAGCTTCTTCAGAGTGACCTAGATAGACTTCCGGAATGGTCTGAAAAGTGGCTGCTATGCTTTAATTCAGCAAAATGCAAGGTCTTACACCTGGGGAACAACAACCCCAAAATAACACTTGGTGGAGTTGAACTAAAGTCAGTAGTGGAGGAACGGGATTGGGAGTTACGATACGATCAGTCATGAAGTTTTCCGAGAATTGTGGACAGGTTGCAATGTTGCATGGTGTCCTATCGATGATTTATCGAACATTTGCTAGTAAAGATAAGCACGTCATAATCACATAAAGGTGGTTTTATAACCTTTATGTGATTAAATTATAAACTATTTTTTTTTTAAATTAATACCGAAAAACTGGTATTTGAATACCGGAAAAAAATGACCGGGATCCCGGTATTGTAAGTCCTAGTTAAAAGTGCTCCATTTCTCTTTTAATATATTTACATTGCCTACCCGCTCAAGCAACATTTCCGGTTTGTGTGTTTATACACATATATAAAATGTTGACTTTTCGCTTCTCTTTGTGGCATTTAGAATGTCCAAAATCGTTTTGGAAAGTCAAATTATCTTTATCACAAGAATTTCCGAGTGCGAATTATCTAGTGATATTCTGAGCGATAAAACTTCTTTTTAAGTTATATCATTTTCTCTCAGTAGTTCATAAACTACAGTATTTCTATACTTAAAATCACAAGTAAGAACAGAGAAAGGAAATTTCCCTTTCTTTTTATTACATATATTAATTTTTTTTACTAACCAACTAACTCTTTCACCCGCTTGGCCTCCTAGCGATCCTGCTTCATCGTAGCGAAACCTGTCATGACTAAAAGGAGCTAACCATTGATCACGATTATTATCCTGCATTTGAGCAGCCTAGGTGCCCATGTGGCACTATCAGCGAAGCTGACCATGAAACTGACTACGACACAACAAAGTCAGAAATGACTGCGTAAGGATACACAACAATGGGAATGCCCATCATTCCTTATCTGTCATTCTCTGCCAAACAACACACACACACACACACACACACACACACACACACACAGTGCTTATAAAATGTGGCAGGTGTCTTCCAAAGTGGCGAGAAGACCCATCTTATTCTACAGTTAATAATAATAATTTATTTATCCCTATTTTATGTTACACTTTTTTGGGAGATAACAGCAAAAAGGGAGGGAGAACACATAAGCCATTGGCTTTTTAGGGCGGGTGTTCCTTTAACAAAACGATGAATATACAAATATACAATTGAAAAATATACAGTTCTGAAATTGTACAGGTAATGTTCAACAGGAAAGACAAATAAATTGGAGTGTTTTGTACATTTCTTTACAGAAGACTTCGAAAAGCATCGATACTTATAATATATAATTGTGAACATTTTTACAATTAAATGAGGAGAGAGAAAAAAATGATGAGATACATGCACAGAAATTTACAAACTATTTGCCAACTGCTTCCTTTATAACATTTGTACATTATTTCCATGTTGGTGTTTTTAAAATCCAGGAGTTGAGTGGAAGGTAATTTGAATCAGACATCCCTGGTGATGTGTTCAATTAGTAGTTTCTTGAATTGATTTAGTGAAGTGACATTTTTGATTTTTGCAGGAAGTTTGTTCCAGGTTTTAGCACCTCTGCATTTTATACTTTTGTGACCTATGGCTTTTCTGAAAAGCGGAATCTTCAGGTTGGCTTCATTTCTTTGATTGTATGATATTTCTTCTTCGTCTGTGGTTATGAAAAAGGATCTGAAGAGAGGGGGAAAGTCTGCTTCATAGCATTGTAAACAAGGATCGCCTCGGCTTTCTGCAATAGCTTGTAGATGCTTAGGAGTCTCACTTCCTTGTATATCGAACTAAGCGATGCGTTCCAGAGAAGGCCCAAAATTGAACGAACGCATCGATTGAGAATGGAGTTGATTCTCGCAAGGTTTTCTTGCCTGGTGGTACCCCATGAGATGATT
The DNA here is from genome assembly GCF_048544385.1 of Mastigoproctus giganteus. NCBI lineage: Eukaryota > Metazoa > Arthropoda > Arachnida > Uropygi > Thelyphonidae > Mastigoproctus > Mastigoproctus giganteus. The sequence goes on along the minus strand of NC_143584.1, from coordinate 165,271,157 downwards.
CCATAGGTGAGGCGCGGCCGAATTAAAGAAAGGAATACTTGTCTGAGAAGAGAAGGAGACACCCAGGTGAGGCCCTGGCGAGTATTCCCGATAGTGACGAAGTTTTCTTTCGTAGGGTTATCATTTGTTTTGCCCAACTTAGCTTATCATCTAGCCAGATTCCGAGAAACTTGTTTTTCTTTGTATGTTACGTCTAAATCAATATTTAGCGGTTTGTTTTTCGTTCTAAACACCATATATTTTGATTTTTATGGATTCAGTATAAGCTGATTCTTTTGAAGCCAACTATGCATCACAGAGAGCAAGGCAGATATTTTTAGTTGAAGCTGATTAGGGTCTTTATCTGTGATCAGGATGGAAATATCATCGGCATACGCTACTAGTTGAGAAGATGGAAGAAGAGAGAGAAATTCATCGATGTAAAGAACAAATAGGATAGGTCCAAGAAGTGAGCCTTGGAGAAATAACAGATGTTTGAGTATGATTCATTTGTTCTTACGACAAACGGCCGATCGGTAAGGTAGTCTTCAAGGAGAAGGTTAATTTTCCCTTTCAAGCCAAGGTTATTGAGTTTGTTAAGTAGAATAGTATGATTTATGCAATCAAAAGCTTTAGATAAGTCAAGAAACAGTGCTATAGCATAGTGACCCTTTTTAAGGCTATCATTGATCCTTGAGCAGAAGTCAACAATTGCAAGATCAGTGGATCTTTTAGAGCGATAAGCATACTGTTGTTGATGGATGAGCTGATTTTCTTCAAGAAAACCCATGAGTCTGCTATGAAGAATTTTGCAAAAATTTTGCAAGTTGTTGATGGAGTTACAACGAATAATTTCGAATAATTTTGCAAGTTGTTGATGGAGTTACAATGGTTTCCCTTTGGAACAGGGATGATTATTGCTTTTTTTGAATTGAGAAGGGAATTTACCAGATTGAAAGGAGAGATTGAATATGTACTTTAATGGCGTAAGAATTGAGCTAAGGACCTTTTTCAACAGAGACGGAGATATTTCATCAAAGCCAGGGGCTCCCTTTTCTTTAAATTGATTCCCTGCTTCTAAAATCTCTTGATTGGAGAGAGGAGCGAGAAAAAAGAGTTTCTGATTGAGTACTTGGCAGATTCTCTCATTTCATTGTCTCTGAAGTCAAGTTCGTCTTGAGAGAGGTTATTCACACTTGAAATAAAGTGGTATGAAAATGCAACCATTTTCACTTATGACGGGACGTCCATGAAGAGAACAAGCGCCCCATACTTTTGTCACTATGCTGTATATTTGGAACAACACCTGCTCGCGGGGAGAAGGCGGAAATATTTCTGGTCCCCGCACGTGCAGAGAAAGTCACCCCGTGGAGCGTCAGCCCTCCACCGGTCGCCTGTTATCTAACAGCCGGAGGTCATTTGTCCGAGCGGAGTGGACAGACGTCCGGGCGCATTTGTTGACAAAAACAGCAAAGGAACGTGACTCTCGTGTGGAGATGCGAGGGTACATCTTCCTAATGACACTTTTGGGGTAAACAGAATAAGACGTCCACTGGAGGTGTGTGTTTTCTTTTAAAAGTTTTGTGTGAGGAAGTGAACAAACTGATGGCCATCAGGCCTTTGTCCAGTCTGAAGGCACAAACCCTACCAAAATAAAGTTTCCTCCGCACCACCTCCATAAATCCAATATTTTATGTGAGCAGAGCTCCAAAATGGACAGTCCCAAAGTTGTTGTTGAACCGTTGAAATTAACCAGAACAAATACGCAGGGGAAAGCAAAAGGTGAGGGGGAGATATATATACGAACCGAGGGGAAAAGCACGGAGAGTTCTAGGGCAGTTTTGTTGGAGCCAAGTCTGAGAGTGGTAGAGAAATTGTGAACGAGAGCAAAAGAGAGAAGGTGTTTGCATCTCCGGAGTAAAATAGAGAATCCTGTTCGGCGAGAACGCAGACAAATAGGAGGAGCAGATCCAACCACGAAGATAAAAGTAGTAGAAATGACCCAGGTTGACGATCTCCCCAGAGTTTCGACTCCTGAAGATATGCAGATTGAGTCTGGTAAGTCAACTTTCCATGTCTCATTAAACAACTGAACTAGATAGTGTAAAAGGCGAATCTATTTTCCCTAGACTTCTATTTTCCCTTACATAGACTTCTCTCCTCATAATAACTTATCTTGTTAAGTATAGAGAATAAGCGATATTTTGAACTTAAGGAATACACATCACATTATAAGTTTAACATTATAATCGCTTTATAGTTGTACTGCTACAAACGTCATTAGTGTCTTATATGAACCACTGAGATGTTTTTGCTTCGACGGAATGTACTTGGAGTTGCCCACAACCGACAGCAAGCACGAAACTACACGAAGAACAACCCTACCACTACTATTCAGCTGGTAAATTTACATTAAGAGGCTAATTGTATATTAACGTAAAGAGGAGTAAGCCAAATGTTACATGCCCTATTCCAAAAACTATACTTGTTTATTAAGTGTATCTCTTCTTTGTCTCGTGAAATAAACCATGTTTTGTTTATCAACCTTTGCCTCATGATTATTCTCTGTTGACACATGATTTCTTGAATGGATTACTGATAAAGAACTATGTTAATGCGGCGCTTTTTGGTTCCAATCAAACAGAAAGGAGTCAAAGGTGAAAATCAAAACGCAATCCTTGATGTTGCAGACTGGCTCAACGTCCATCTGAGTTAGTTTTCAGAACACGGGATTTGTCCTAATTAACTGCTAGACAATTACATGAAAGCCAGGTTTCTCCGGATGTAAATATTAGTGTAACTCTTGCAAAGAACATTTAATTCCTAACTGACACATCACACCATAACTGAGAATTTTTGGAACACTAGCAAGTATATACTATAACGGAGAAAAAGCCTGCGCAACAGTGGTTACAGAAGGCAGGCGCTTTTTAGCTCGTCATCTGAAACGAGTACCTCGTTTTCAACTACATCTCCAACGTAGCTCCGTGATTTCAGTTCCCAACCCCTTTCTGTTTATTGGGCGACTTCAATGGACACCATCCATTGTGGGGGTTCTCCCAATGCAGATGGACCAGGACAACTAATTGAAATGTTCACTGACAGACAAAATCTAACTATACTAAATACTGGCTCGCCTGTAGTGTAGAGAAACAATGTTTCTCTACACTACAGGAACAACATCTGCAATAGATGTCTCCATCTGCTCTCCGTCCCTAATTCCTAGTATCGAGTAGACGGCTCTTGACGATCCGCTCAACAGTGATCACTTCCCATTAATACGTAACATGCAAACATCATAATCTCAGAAAACCACATAAAATGGAAATTTTCCAAAAAAGTTTGGGCAAAGTACACTTTCCCTGTAACTGTTTGATGATCAGATCATTGAAACCTGTCCTATTGACACAGTTACCAATCACATTACAAAACAAATACTGGCAGCTGCATCTTCTGCGATTGATAAAGGAGGAAGTAATCCTAGCTAGAGTGCGAATTGGTCACAGTCAGCTTACTCATCTCTATCTTCTCACAGGTAATGATCCTCCGCAACACAACTCTGTTTACAGTGAAGCATATTCTTGTTCAATGTACACTCATGCCCGGCAAGTCTCATTCAGTTTTCTACCAAACCTTAAAGAACCCTTGACGCTCTACCATATCATAGGTAACGGTGCTAATCTGTTGGAGCTTTTCCACTTTCTTAAAAAGATAAAATTATATGATCGTTGTTGACTGATGTCAAGCAGTCATATGCCCTTCATACCGTTGTAGGTGCAATATGGCCCAAGTAGCTCTTTCGCCAAAAGTAACAACAAAAACAACGTTATCACAAGAATGACTGTTTTCTTATAAATAATATAGACATATAAAGTTGCCGCGTTCATTACATAACTTTCTTTTTAATAAAATAATTTAGATTTTTTATGTTAATCCACGCAGAATGAGATAGCTATTATAACCCACTGGTATATATAGAACTAATATGCGGCCTCTTTTCCTATAAAACTTTATAAGATTTGCCCATCTCTTCTTAGCATACAGAGGTTCAAGCCTGTGACTGCTTGTGAACTCCTCTGACCGTTTTTTTTTTTTTTTTTTTTTATGAAAACCCCAAACACGAAAGGTATCAAAACCTATAGTACTTAGTACCGTGCATGGGTTGAAGGAGAAGTATGGGGGGGGGGGATACCGGAAACTTTGCTCTAGAGACTAAACATGAGTTTCACCACTTCAAGCCTCCAATAAGCAAAGTGGTGGTATTTCACCGGTTGATGAAAGTCATCTACCACCTCTGACCGTTTGGTCGTCCCGGAGTATAAACAGAAAATTTATTTATTTATTTATAAAAAAATTAGGAATAATGATCCTTATGGAAATTAACAGCCAATCTACATACTACTTTGTATTCGTATACTGCCTTGGTGTGGCAGGTTGTATTAGGGGAAAATATTTTATAAAAGATAATTATAATAATTATTATTATTATTATTTTTTTGGTCGGTTTTCTCTGTTTTTCCACTCTGTTTATTTTGTTATAAGCAGTAGACTTCTTTCTGTTTAAGTGCAGCGCTTATTCTCTTTCCCTCACTTGCTGAGTGTTATCGTTTCTTCTGTCGTTGAAGATACGTCTTTGTTCGTTACGGTTAAATATAACCTTTCCGCTGAATTATTTAAGAATGCTTGCAATCCCAAAATAGACAGCGGTCGATATCAGCCGTACAACTGCTAGTGTGTATTGTCGACATTAACAATACTTGTCACAGACATGCATTTCCTTGGTACTCAGACAGGACTGTAATTACTACATGAAATATTCTGTTCCCAGTGGCATTCCCGGGTACATGACCTGTGGGCACATGCCATGAATCATGAGATGTAGTTAGACAAAATCTCTGCCTGGCATGTCGTTAATAAGTTGTTATATTAGTGTTATTTTTAGAAATGTTCTCAAATTTGGTCTGGATAGCGGTAAAACCGCGGGCCAGGGTTAAAAGAAGAGTATTTATTAATAGCTACCCCCTGTAATAGATATACCTTAATACCTGAATTTTAATGCCATGGACTCATTGAGGTGTTGAACGCCTACCACTGGTGTGCTAGTACATTTTGCTTTAGCCTGCTTCTCATAGTAATTGCAAAATGGATCGTTGCTTTTACGAGCTCGTTCCATCTCATCCCACAAGTCTTCAGTTGGATTTGAGGTATAACGACTGGGAAGGTTACCGCAATTTTCTCTTATGTTTCTGGAACCAGTTCTGTTCAGTTATGGCTTTGTGATATGACGCATTATCCTATTGAAAGAACCCATCGCAGCTGGATAGAGTGAAGGGATGCGCTGGTCAGAAACAATTTTCAAATAACCTGTGGCAGCCAGATGTTGCTCCACTGGTATCAAGGGGTTCAATATGCACCATGAAAATACACTCCCCAGACCATTACACTACACCGCCACCACTAGCCTGCCTGGCAGGGTGGGTCCATTAACTCGTACTTTTTTTTTCGCTATATTGTGGTCCTTCCATCAGCGTAAAACAGCCAGTATCCCCGAATCCACTGTAACCGTACCTTCTTTTTTGCTGACAGGAATGAGACCCTGTTCCATCGTTGACTGCGATAACCCATTAATGACAGGTTAAGACAAGTTGTGTGACGGACTTCTGAAATGTTTCTTTGCTTACCACTGTTATATTGGGTTGTTATTTGACTAACTGGAGCCTTTCTGTTACACTGCACAGGACTTGTCATCTTCCTTTGGCATCCCGCTTCAGCATGCTTTCCGACCGTAGGTTCGCTGTTGGCTGGATATCGTTTGGATATTGAACCAATCTCGGCACACACGAATCATCGTTGAAAGTGAAAATCCTCAGTAGGGTTGCATTTTCCGAGATATTAATTCTGCGCATGTGGCGCCAACTGCCATGTCATGTCCAGAAATGCTTAAATCTTTCGTCATTCTCATTCGCATACATGTCATTGATATGAATTTTCCCATCCGTTTTATATCTCATGGCATGAACACGTGATTCTGTTATGGAAGGAGCACTTCATTTCATGAAAATAATAGGTGTACCTAATAAAGTCTCCACTCAGCGATGTTAATAAACTTTGAGGACGTTATAGTGATGCATACGCTGAATTGCAGATTGTCTTAGCCACATGGAGCAAACCCCAGGTAGTTGGATATCACATTGCAGAACGTAGTGCTGGACGGATTTCGGACTCGGAAGTTACTAGACTACTTTTATGGAACGTCTTACTGATGTTAAAGATGAAGCGAAAGTTGAATTGTGAAGCAGTTAGAGAAATCCCTGAGTGAAATCCGAGTGATTTCACTCAGGGATTTCTCTGGAGGTGCAATAGACAGGTGAGACTGTCAGTGTGACTACCATATGTAGAGAATTGCACCAGGGAGTTTCATGGTGAGCTGAGGGACACAAATCCATGATCACAAAAGTCTTCTCACCATCGGCGAGAATGTTGCTGTGTTGTGACTTACCATGGTATTCTATATTTTTGGAATGATGGATTTTATGTGGACGGCCCGTAGACATTTTATCAGGACAGTGCTATCTATCTATCTGTGTATGTTTTTCGATTGCACCAAGACTCTCGTCCAAATCTACCTTTTAATTTTATCTATAATAAACTCTGAGTAGAGGCAAGAATATATGTTGCGTAGTGTACATGTTAGTATATGCGTTGTATTCAGGCTACTTTGCCACCATGAAGCAGCCAACACCTGGGCAGCTTATTCCTGGTGACCGTCCCTGACAAGTAGACCTTACTGTGCAAATTAGCACTAATCCCGCACCCACCGTTCACAAGGCGCAGAACCCTACCACAACCAAGAAACTTGGCAACCACTTAGCATGACCAGAACAACCTCATCACTACGAACCCCGCACTGAACCTCAGCCTGAACAGCAACACTGGCAAAACTGAATAAGAAACAACCACTATCCTGTTATCGAAAAAAAAAAAAAGAAAAAAAAAAAAATCTGATCTGATCACAAAACTGAACAGACTCTTCGCTTCCTCTACAAAGATCTGATGTAACAAACACTGAACTAGACACTCTCCCATCAGGACCAAAACTGCATGTAACTAACTGTGCTGGTTGAAGCCAAAACTGATGTCTCATCTTCTTATCACGATAAGATAAGACAAACACCGAAACTGACTCTCCAATCAGACCACCAGCTATGTTGTCACCTTGTCAGTTGGCAGCCCAGACTGGACACCTTGTGAAACCCACTTTGCCGGCTGAAGCCAAGACTGAAGTCCCATCTTCTTCTTACCACGATAAGACAAAGAAATCACCGAAACGGACAATATCCAACTAAGACTTTGAATGCAGCTAAGCTGCCACCTCGCCAGTTGGCGATCTGGGTAGTGCATCTAGCCTCGCCCACTTTCATTCCCTATCCTGGTGGGGAAGGGGACGATCTGTTGTCTCCCCCCACTTTCTCCTGGTGACGCATGGGCCTGCCAGAGTAAAACAAATTACTGGTGTACCTGGTCGGCCTCCACTTGGCTTAGTATGGGCAACGTTGGGACCCACCAGTGTCCCAGCGGCTAAATGGCCAGAAGAACAACGGTACACGACACTACGCACCACAGTATTCATACACTTTTAAATCTCTGGCTTGTACAGTGTACTGTATCACACGACAATGTAAACTACTTAGCATGACCAGAACAACCTCATCACTACAAACCCTGCACTGAACTTCAACCTGAACAGCAACACTGGCAAACTGCACTAGAGGAAACCCCTGCTGCCGTTAGACCTTAAACGCACTATACACCCACTTGAGGTAGTGCTAAACAGGTGGGTGCCACATCCTGCACTCAGGCTGCCCATACCTGAGTGCCAGCAAAAAAAAAAAAAAAAACCTGCTACCACTTGGGAATAAATACAGGACAATCCTGCACCAGACAATAAATTAAAATGCCTGGTGCCCGCATCCCGCGATCTGGTGACTTACAACGCCTGCAAAAAAAAAAAAAAAAAAAAGGAAAATAAAAATAAATAAAATAAAAATAATGAATAAATTAATTAATAAATAAATCAAAATTTAAATTAAAAAAAAAGCGCACAGAATTTATGAACTGTAAGTAACTATACACAAAGCCCTTCTTTTTCCTAAAGACCAACCTAGCAAAATTTTGAAAGGCCTGAAAAGCATCCTTATTATCTAAGCATTTACTCTCATGCCCTCTAACAAGGTGTGGTATGGCAAGCATTAGATTCCTCCTGTAGTCATCATAAATGGGACAATCAAACGTTGACATGATCCTACGTCTCAGGCAGTGAACATCGACAATAAGGTTGGTCTACTAATCCAAAATAAAACAATTTTTGATTTAGTGACCCATGTTCAGTCATTAAAAATGATGTCTCCATATGTGGATAAAACCACTTCTTATCTTTAACATCATAATTAAATTTCATACTGGGAATAAAAGTTCTAGTAACTTCTCCAATAACACTTGTTTCCCATCGATGTTGCCACATTTCCAAAAACTTTATAATAATCATTTCTTTTTCTTTTTTAACGTTTTCAACAGAATACACATTTATCCCCAAAAAACTAACCCTTTTCTTTTTCCTCAAGAAATAACAAAATGCTCTATAAACAACTACTAGGTCTAATGGCAGTACCCCTCCTATAACCTGTAAAGCATTTGTTGACACGGTCTTACATGTTCTAATTGAAGTCAACATCATTACTCTCTGTAAAATAATTTTTGTCTAAACTTAACGTTGTTAATACGTCTAAACCATACAGATGCTGCATATACTACTATAGGCAGAAATACCGCCTTATAATATAAACCTAATACCCTTTTCCCAAGGCCCATTCAATTTTGGTAACTCAAATAACTGCCGATGTAAATTTCTTAATCTTACTACTAATATAATCAAGTTACGGAAAAAAAATGTTAACTTATCATCAATCAGCAAAGTGCTGCCTGTCATAAAGTACAATGCGTGATAACCTTCTGTTTCTGCCAAGATGTTAATACTAGAGCAGAACCAATAACAGAGTTAGTACGCAAAATACGTATAAGAATCAGTTAAATATAAACAAACTTTTTTGTCACATAATTAATATAAATCCTAATCCGGGTTGCTCCTCATTGTGTGCTACCAGCTATTCAACCTTGCTTAATCTCCAGTTATATACATTTGAGGCTTCGTACCATATGGCCCATTACGGGCAGGAGATGCGAGGGGTAAATTTTATGAATAACCTATTTTTTTTTAAATAGCTGTATCATCTTTAATTAGCTTATTAACCTACAGGTAATGGTAAAAAAATAGAAACAGTAACGTAAAATCGCTAATACAGTGTTGGACTGGACTACGTGAGTCCAGTGTAGCCTGTATACTTCGCGGCATAGTCTGCCAGTGTCTGAAAGTCAGCAAGAGGGATACGACACTTCGTCTACAACAGGGGTCGGCAACCTGCGGCTCTTTAACTTTTAGCCCACATGAAGCAAAGTTTGAAATGGAGTCAGAGGACTCAAAAATCAAGGACATGTGGAGTGCAACACTATAAAATGCCTTAAAACTGAAACTGAGGATTTGGAGAGGCAAAAGGCTGCCCTTGCAATTCTACATAAATGGATGCCGATAGATGAGTTGAAAAAGCGAGACCAAATTGTGTTCGATGCGTGGTGAAGCTTACCGAACACGTATATAAATTTGAAAATACCGGTAGTTGCGTTTGATTTCTCTCAGGTTTTGGTTCGACGAATTTCTGAGGGCAAATATTTTCGAACATGAACTATATTAAAAAATAAATCAAGAAACCGTCTGAACAATGCTCTCATCATGCTTAAAGATGAAAATTACGGCATACTTCCCTAATGTTGAGAGACTCGCCCAAGGAAAAGTCACATTAATTAGAAATACTATTAATACTAGTATTAATTAGAAATACTATTAATCAAGTAGCAAAAGTCACATTAATTAGAAATACTATTAATAAATAATATTTCAAAATATATATTTTTTTAGTAAAACACCTTCCAACTCTATTCCATTTCTTAAAAAACTCCCGAGCCCCTCCTCCCCAGCTTGAGCTGAAGTGCGGCTCTTCGGATTCTCTCCCTCTCTCTCTCTCTTTTTTAATTCGATCAAAAATGGCTCTTCACTCAAAAAGGTTGCCGACCCTTGGTCTACAAGAAACGTAATCAATTCTTATTTGTTCTATGGAGCTGGAAAACACCGCCAGAACCCTTAACAGTAGAAAACAAACAAGAGTTGTGAGCTTCCTTCGGTTGGTACCACAAGTGCACTCGTCCATTTGCTACAAAAAAAAAAGTGTAGGAGGATTTGTTTGAAAACGCTGCCTGAGGCGTCGTTCCAGAAGTTCCATTAGATTTTTTATAGGGTTTAGATTTGGTGATTGTGATGGCCATGGTATGTGAGAAAGTTCAGTCTCGTGCTCTTCAAACTACTAGGTGACCACCTGTGTTCTGTGGATTGGAGCATTGTCGTCACGAAAGAAATGCTTGACCATTTGGATGAAGATGATCACTAGGACTGTTAAATAGCGATTGGCATCAACCTAAATAGTGATGTCAAGTTGGGTACGATATAGTACCCAACACCATTACAGAATCGCCAGAACTCTTAACAGTAGGAAACAAACAAGAGTTGTGAGCTTTCTTCGGTTGGTACCACAAGTGCACTCGTCCATTTGCTACAAAAAAAGCGTAGGAAGATTCGTCTGACCATATCACATTGCTCCAATATTCAAGAGTCCACTGCTTGTGCTTCATGCACCACTGTACAACGACAACGTACATTGTTAGATGTAATGAGTAGCTCGTGAAGTGCAACTCGAACGTAATGTCCGTTTTTGCGGAGTTCTCGACGTAATGTTTTTGACGAAACTGGCCTTTCACGTCCTGTGTTGAAATCCTTGCACAACTGAACAGCTGTTGCTCCCCGGTTTCGCTTTGCACATCGCACTAATGCTCGAACGTCCCGATTCTGAAGTGTGCAGTTTCGCCCACTGTTGCCTTTTGCAGTTGATGTCTTCCCTTTAGATTCCTATGCAAACATGACCTTGGAAACTGTTCCTCGTGAAACATTAGCGATTTGAGCTGTCTTAGTAACCAAAATGCGCTCGAACAATCGTACCCCTTTAGAAATCTGGTCTTTTCTTGACAACATATTACCAATTATCACATGCAGTTGGCCGGGTTTGCCTTTACAGACATGACGCTAAGAATTCTGGGATGTCATTTGCATATTTCATACCTTCGTCAGCGGCACGTACACTCCGCTGTTTAACGTAACCCTAACGCTTTCCGCAAACCTTGGTGTTTCCATTTTCTTGTCCGTTATTATACATTAAATTGTTAATCCCTTGTTCCTTCTGACTTGGTGTCATATTGTGAAATATCTTTGTTGTTCTTAATAAAGAGCACATAATATTCGTAGTGAAGAGTATTTATTTATTTATTTATTGACATGGATTTATATCTTTACTTCTAAAATATTAGACTTGTATATGTATAATATTATTTTTATTGGAATATAAAGAAACTTTTTTTTTTAAAAAAAAAAAACCAGCCTTTGTTTTAATTCTTGGGTTCCTGTTGAAAATGCAATCTGGTACACGGATCTTTTCGTTTTATTTTTTTTTTTATAACAAGTAAAAATATGAAAGGTTTAAATGAGCTCTAAATTTGTGGATACCATGTTTTTACCTGGCATACAAAAATAATATAAACCCGTACAATGCCACTGTACATCCTTTCTGTTCAGAGTATTCTTGATTAGGATAACCTAGTGTATAACAAGTCTGAAATTGCTACTATAACGGTATTCATTTTAAATGTGCTTTCTTGAATGCGTTCTTCTGATACTGATCTTTGAACAAGCCTGCATGGTTGTTTTCTGTGAAAAAAACAAAAACTCGATCAAATAAATATCTATGGCTGATTAATTTTCCTAACGGTATCAGATGAGTATTCCTAAAATTTAAATAAAGACTTAATAGCACTAATTGCAACAGAAAGAACCTTATGATATTAAAGAACTGACGTAGCCAAGTGGTCAGGAGCGCGAGTGCAATAGCACACGCTCTTTGAGTGGATCGTGATTCAAGTCTGTGATTGCTAAATACGATTAAGGATTGTATCCATGACTTATTGTAAACTCCTCCCACCTGGTGGCCTTGCCGGAGTATAAACAGGAACTTTCATATTAATAAAGCAAACGATTTACAACAGAAAAATAAGTTCAGACAGTGATTACCCGCATCAGTAGTTGATTTAATGTTTTAATCATATTTTATGAGAGTTTACCCGTATGTGCTCCAAACCTATTTCCAGACGTCTGTAAAGAATATTTAATGTCCATTCCCAGGCAGAGTTATCTCAATCAACATGGGACTACGTGTGGGTAGCCCTATGTAACTGCGTACGAAGCCTATTGTCATTATTAAACGAAACTGATTATTTTGTAAATATATTATAATGAAGGTATACCATCGTATATAGACTATAAAGCGTTTAGAGCTGAAGCCTCAAGCTATGGAAAAGTTTAGACTATGTATAAGTATAGTGGGAAAGCATCAATAATACATAGCCAAATCTGAATTAACAGAATTTTAGCAAAATTATATCTCAAAGTTCTCATATTCACAATATGAGATATAACTTAAAACGATGCCGTTTTGCTAACATTCTGTTAATTCAGATTTGGCTATGTATTATTGATGCTTTCGCACAAAATTATACATAGGTATACCATCGTATAACAATAATTTCAGTGAAATTTGCCATTTTTTCTTCAAAAGTTTACACGAGCTGTATTCACTGTGAGTATACAATTTTATAAGATCGTGTAGGTTGCAGCTTCAACCTTCTCTCATGCGCTCATCAATCAGGGCGTCTCCGTGGGCAGGGGCAGCAGTGCGTAGCACACGCTTCTTGATTAGACCGGGGTACAAGCCCGTGACCACCAAATACGGAGGATGCGGAAAGGTCAGGGAATGACCACCACATATCCCCGGAGCAATATAGCCTTAGTTGCTAATGCTCCTAAAAACCAAATAACAAACAACAAACAAACTCATCAATCAGATATTTTTTTAGGTACATTTCCAGAATCATGTGGGAATTGAGAAGTATATTTTCTAGGGGTTTTGTTTCGTGCTGAATTTGGTTACAGAAGTGCCATTAGATTTTCTATAGGGTTTAGATTTTTAGAAGGAAGGGAAAGCTTTTTAAATTTTATACGTTGAGATAATATTTTCTATTTTTATTAGTTACGAGAAATGTTTTGTTGCACAATGTTTCTGGGTGTTCATTGAAACGAGAGTGATCCGTTTTCATTAATAACATTCGCTTCGTCTTTAAATATTCGTTATATCTACCATTTTAAGATGGGCAGTAAAAATTCTTCCATTCTTCGAATAACGACCGTAGTATTTTGCATTTCAGTTTATGAGCAATTTTTTTTTTCACTCCGGCAGATGAAACGGCTGGTTTAGAAAGCTCCGAGCACCACGAAGAACCATAAAATCTTTAGAGTGGAGTATAGTCCGTGCAGTGCATTCCTTCTTAAGGATTACTCTTCGTATTTTAACTGCACTTGTAAAATTAAGCAATGGTTTGCTGACTTTGAAATGATTCCAGGGATTCCAGGAATTCAGTTATCGGTTGTGCATAGCTACCGAAACGGAAGTACATCTTCATTTTTGCTCTAGGCGATAGACAGCACTTTCAGTCAAAATCTCATTGGGGGGAAAAAAACTCTTGCGGAAACCCTCCTTATAAATGTTCTCCAATATCAACTTTCTACGTTTGCATCCAATTTAAAAACAAAACAAAATTTTTAGTACTTTGCACTTTATTTAGTACTTGCACGACTCCCGTACTTTCCTGCTTTTTTCAAAAGAGATTTTATCGGTTATAAAGTGGAATATCTGGAGGGAAGTGCACCTTCGCATTCTATTTCGACACGCGTGGTGCTGACCAACACATGTTTTAGAGGAAACTAACTTTAAAATGGATTGTATTTTTCGAATAATGCAAGGCGTTCTGCAGGAAAGGAAATCATAAGTTCTTCGCTCACTCCAACAGAGTAGATGACGAATTGTGGTCGTAACTATTTTAGTCGTCCATTGACCTTCGAAGCGACAAGTATGAATTTCTCAAACGGCTATGTGACCGATATGCAGTCTTAAAAGATTTATTATTTCTTATCGTTTAGGTTATAGTCACACTATCTCATTTCTGGACACAACGAAAGTCACGTCGAGTTGCTACCATTAGGTGGAGCTGCTTTCGTTCAACTTCGTAAGGAAAACCTTATCAAGTTAGAGTGAGTTAGGTAGCAAGAATTGATCCATTACGGAAGCAGTTTGTGCCATCGGAGAGAGAGAGCTGTTAATTATATATGACGTTCTTTCTCATATCCTTTTCTTTTATCATGCCTTCTATTAGGATGGGTTTGATTGCGTTGCATGTCGGACTGTGATATTGTTTAAGGTTAGGGCTACTGTGCCTGATATAACTTCTGACATTGTTCAAGCAGAGTGCACCCTTGTTTTGAGAGAGAGAGAGAGAGATTCCGGATTTGGACTTTCATGAATAATTAAATATTTGATTTAAATTAAATGAATAACATTTAACTCCACGTCTGGAAAGCAACAGTTAATTTGACCTTAAATTACTAAATACTATCTGCTGTTGGAGTTCTTTCGTTTCGCGTCTAAAATTAAAATCTGCGTGCAGTTAGTTGATCATTCTTTCCAGTACAAAAAGTAGATTCACGACTAGTAAATTATAACAATATTCAGGGGAATACCATGCGTACATGATGTGATGAAACTGCTTTTAGATTGTTTTAACTTTCATTCTTGTATACGAAGTTGCCATTTTTTGGACTCAGTCAATTTTGGATCATTCTGTAGAACTCCGAGCAAGCGCAATGTATAATTTTGTTTGCCTAGAGGGATTTTCGGATGCATTAAGTTAATTTTTACTAGACATTTTTAATTTAAAAGAAGTTGCATACATAACAGAGCTATGCTCAAAGATGTTGCTGGACATTTTAACAGTCAGATACATTAATGTGAAATAATTCAAAATATTTCGTCCCAGTTTAAAAGGTGTCAGTGTGCCCTCAAGAAAAACTAGGTCGAAAACTTCATCACCCTCATATGCCACATCACACATTGACAAAACCATATTGTAGAACAGTATGGGTTTTGACGGATAGGAGCTCAGTAGCAGGAATGGTGCCTGTTGGTGAAGCCATCACGAGTGACCGTAGTCTCGTCAGTCAACGGGATGTTGCTGACGAAACTGGGATTTTCTTCCATCTTTGCTAACAGAAAATTACAGAACTCCAAGTTATTTGTATCATTGCTTTCATGTACACCATATTGTAGAACCAATTGATAGGGACGCAGTTTCTTTCGAAGGTGTGCGTGTATGGTATGGGTGTTTACTGGCGCACAAGCTGCTATGGCTATATTGCGCCTATCTTTCGAAGGATCCTTCAGATTTGAGTGTGCTTGAGCCCACATGTGGAAAAAGCTTCATGCTTCTTCGCAGCTTCTTCTTCGTGAACGTTCCAATTTCTATACAGATTTGTATCCTTTTTTATATATCGTGCTTCAATTTAGCACAACCCGCTTCATAAAACGCATAATTGTGTTATACGTATTTGTAGCCTCTGAGGATATCTCGTTGTTATTTGTTACATTATTACTTTTCATTTGTGAAAATAACAGCAGCAGCAGCCATACAATGTTGTTGAACATTACTGATAACTGATCTTTAATTTAAAAAAAAAAAAAAAAAAAAGCTAAAATTGCAGAGTTAAATACCAAAATATCTTCCTAGCTTTTTAATTCCTGACAATAAATTTCTTATTGCGGATTTTTTTTAAAAAATAATTCTTTTGAATGCTATTTTATTTATTTATTTTCTTGTCATTATTTGCAAGAGGAGACGTAACATATACTGTCCCTGGATAGCTAGTTGCTCGACACGGGTAAACACGCCTGTCGAGGAGAAGCGACAACCGTTATGTTCGTTTGTTTTTTCTTTAATAAAATCGGTTTAAATTCGTTTTAAAGGTACGCCGATGATGTTTTTAAATTAAATCACGGACGTGGAACAACTTTCCATCGAGGGGAGAAAAAAAAAGCTGATTAGGCAAAATTTAGAAATCGTAAAATTTAAACGGCATTTCTCAGTTCCCATTTTAACATCAAATTCAACAATTTCAGCTCAAATACGATGAAAAATAGCCTAAAACCTAAAGAAAAAGAAAACGGAGATAGACCCCTATGCGTTTTAATTGAAGCACCCTTAAAAAACAAACGGTATAATGGATTTTATCCAGAACCATAAAAGAAAGACACAATATCTTTGAGTGCTTATCTTTTTTTAATGTGTTCGACTAGCATTGGTGAATTTAGTGTTATTAAATACGTAAGACATGGGAGTTTTTTTTTTTAACTGTTACTCCCTAGCGGGGATATTTTGTAAGATGTATTTTACTGAGCAGTGTTTTTGCGTGTTAAAAGGTGTATATATATATATATATATATATATATATATATTTTTTTTTTTTTTTTATTTTTTTTTTTTTTTTTTTTATCAAACTGGCAGTTTTATTATAGTGAGATTTGGTTGCAGAGAAAGCCCAGAAGCATAAACCAGTTTTGAGTTAAAGAACCGTGAACAATGGTCTGTCATGAATAAGACAGCCGTTGTCGGCCGAAAGATGTCAGTGAGGATGCCTCAAAATATTGCATTTCTACAGAAAGTGATTATTCTTATCCCGAGCAAATTTGTGAAACGGTTGTCGAACAGCTCGGGTTAAAACAGACAGTCATTTTTAGCAATTCTATTCTAGTTTTTAATATATTTATGCACTTTGAATTCTGTGCCCAGGTATGGGGAGGACTGACAAATGTATGACCGTTTCTAATTGCTTTATATGTAAATTCAATTGATTTGGGAGGCGCAAGTTGTCCTTGCACCAGGAAACACCACCACATCAACAACAACAACAACAATGGGCACTGGAAAAAAAAAAAAAAAAGGCATCGATCTGCCTTTCTTTGGGTCTAAAGACGAGCAATCCTCTTCGTGACTTCTACAAAAGTGTACCCGTCTGAGTAGACTTCGAATACTTGGGCTACAGAGTTTGGCAACCGTTTGCCTTAGAGGGGGGATATGATTTGAGGTGTATAGGGCTCCGAGAGGAGATATTAAAATGAATGAAGTTGAAATTTTTTCACGCTAATGATTCCAGAACTAAGGGCCTTGAATGCTGGGGGAAGAGTGTTTAGACTGGATTGTAGGAAGCTTTCTTTCAGCTAGCGAGTTTAGAATAAGTTACCTCTAACTTATTCTGGCTGTAGTGTGCATGAGGAAGGAATCACATAGTTTTCTTTTTATGGTTTATTATTTATTTATTTTGGCCAATTCAGCAAAAGCCTCTGGCTTGTTGTACCCTATGGCTAATACTAAATAATTTTTTAATAACAGAGGTTGTAATAGTCAACATAAATAATAAGTCTTCTAAATGAAACGATAATTAAAAATTTGTTAATGAATATATAAATACAGTATTTTATTAATATTTTACTAGGAGCTCCGCCCCCTGCTCGCTTCGCTCGCCAACTCCCAGCCAATATCAGATATACAAAAAAATGTCTTAACCTGCTCGGCATCATTACAGAAGTCGCTTCGGAAAGAGCCGCTTCTTCACATGATCGACCCATTTGCTTAGACCGGCCGCTCGAGCGGCTTCTTGAAAAGTCTCGTACAGTACTCCGTTCACAGTTCTCACGTCTTCGAAACACCTTAGACGTTTCGTTTTGCTTTACAATAATTTCAAATTAAACCTCTCGACATCTCGCGGTGAGATTCTATTCGGCCGAGCGACCACTTTACACATATTTTTAATTCGACGCTATTTATTTCCCGTTTTGTCCCACGTAAAATGTAGAGGTATGACGGAGTAAGTCAAATCTTCTACATTCCTCTTCTAATTATACTAACATTATAACGCACTGATCGAAATCTAATCAGGAAATCACCTATGTAATTATTTACCTGCGCATTTGTAGTGAAGTAATTGCCCCGCTCCACCCGCATTCCTCTTCTCCCATTGGTTCGAATAAATATCACCAGGAGGAAAACATTTTTAATGTATAGAGAGAAATATAACATAATTCACTGAAGATACTTTAAAAATAATAACAATAAACTATCTAAATAAGCTGGAACCAGCGATCTAGAATCTTTATTCATTTTGCCCACTTGATACTTGTTAATCAACTTCATTAAATGAAATAAAGGACTAGAAGAATAATTAGTACGAGGCAAGTAATATAGAGCTAAAACGAGGAACTAAAGGCACCATGGACAAAAAAGCGAGAGAATTAATAAAATAGAAGCCATGAAAATCGGGCGAACATAGAGTTAGAAAGAAACTAGGCGCTTAAAAAACCATAATCCTGCGATGAAACATTATATCATAATGGTATTTAATCCCCACGTCTTTAAATTGGTCGACAGATTTAGTGGATTCATCTAAGACTGATTAATAATAACATTGCCGATCTATGATAGCTCTTAATATGAAACCTGCGTAATGTACATTTAATTTATTTGGATTCAGTGGCATGTTACTTTCTTGGAGCTAAATGGAGATATTTTTTTAGAGAAGATTGCGTTACTCGGGAATCGGAAAAAAAGTGGATTACTTGATAAATTTTCAGATCATCAGCAAACAAATTCTAGTGAATATTGGCAGATTAGAATACAGCACATAAATAGTAATAATCAGATGAACCGAGCACACCTTTTGAGACACTGCATTAAATTATTGTCTTATGCATTGAGATAATAATTTAATGTGACATTAAGCTATACGTTTCTGTGTCCTCCCGTCTGCAGTGCCCATTATTTAACCAGACACTAAACAAATTTTCTCTTGCCACAATAACCTAGTTTTTAACATATCAATATAGACAGTTGTAACTTATGCGGATCCTAGGAAGAAAGTTTTTTTCATCCTTACGAAATGAATGGTCAATTTATTTCACGTAAATTCCAATTGTTTTCATCCGATACCTCTTTTGTTCCTCATATACTGGAAATGTAAGAATGCCTACAAGGTACTGGGATTCATTAGAGATTCTCATATACGTTCAATTAATTATTATTATTTTATTTTATCATCCCTTTTAATGCTTATCAAATATTCACAGCGGTTGGGGGAAGGGGCGACTGCCCCATTCCTCCACGCTGTTTGCTTCATTATCTGAACTTTTGTAGAACTAGTTTGATGGAGTCAAAGTCCCACATTCTGTAATCGATACAGTAACTTGAACCTCGAACTTGAACTTTAAAGAAACTTTAAGAAAGCGAGGTGCACAATAGAAAACAATATATACTGTATATATAATAATGATTTAAATTAGTAAGTTCATACTTCCTTGTGAGCTACATATGAACTGCACACTAAGTCCCCATTTACGACTGTCCATTCTCGTTACTGAGTGCATGTCGGTATTTGGTTACTGTGCTCCTTAGCATTCTCGGTTTTCCTTTAAGCTGGTGGTTGTGTGCGATTGCTGATAAGACGACTATCGAAAAAGCAGTAAGGTTATATTGATTGCTCATTAATAGAGCGTTGCTACACTGTTGGAATCTTGATGGCGCTACCGTGGGGAACTACGTCTGTTTTCTAATGAAATGGCTGCCATCTCTTTGTTTCCTGCCTATAACACGCTGGGGATTACATGCGCTCTCGTAATCTCTTGTCTTTCTTAACGGAACCAGCAGGGAGAATTTATTTGTAGATTGCACTCTTAGGACTTAATCTTTGTATTGACAGAACTCCTGCATCCACTGGCAAAGCACAATAATTAGCTTAGAACGCTTGAAACTTATTAGAAATTAGCTAGCGTGCTGTAATATGCTGTATAATTCCACGCTGACTCAACCTTTACGGAGAACCATCTAATAATTTTATTTTTTTTATATTATCCTTTTTGTTTAAGAAATCAAAGTTCGCTTTATAACAGACTGAAGTGAAGTTTCTCTCCTATGCATCTTCGACATCATTTTTTATTTCCTGCATATTTTTGTCCGCTACACGTGTAGTTGTCATTACGTGAACGCTGTCGATCCCAGGAGACGCAGGAGAACTTTTGGAACATCAACGGTGTCGTCAATACAAAGTTCCCAGCTGCGTCCATGCTATAGATGGGCTTCGAAGATGTTTTCCTTAAATCCAAATGTGTTGTTTTGCAGCTCGCCTAATCTCCTCCCTTGAGTGTGGTGCTCTATCGATCTTAGTGAAGAATGCTTTCTGGGAATTCCTGAAGATTTTGTCTTGCTATACCGTTGCATTCTGTTGAAGATTGAATTCCTAACTTGCATGCGAACTGATCTTTCCTTGATATTTGGGAAGGAACATTTCTACTTTGTCTAGTTGTCTCTCTTTCTCTTCTCCTCCTCCCTGCCACTAGGAGCGCCACTTGCAGTTACATTGTTTCATTCTGTTTGAATACCAGAGTAGTCAATAATTGCTCCTAGTTGACCTCCTCTTTACATTTGAACATGTTGCGTCTAATAAGAGACGCTTGGGTTGTTGCAGTGACGAAATAGCAAAAGGGTATGGGCCCGTTGTTTATTGAGTTAAATTGCAGAGCGCCAATGAAATAAAACAGCCCTTTAACGTCTGTATGTTCATTTAGAACGATGCTAGTCCATTAGGTTCCGGTCATATGTGCAAGCATCTCTGAGGGGATGTGCTGTGTAGTGTTCATTAGACAAATTATCTCTAGCCCTCGCATTGCCCATTATCATATGTGCCAGTGAATTATTTGAATAGCCTGTTAAGTGCTCAGGTGCCTTTACATTATGCATACTTCACAATTCTTAAAAGATTAAACTTGCTTAAGTAAATAATAGCATCGTAATTTCTCCGGTTAAAGGAAGGCATAACTACGCCTTCATTACAGTGCTTTCAGTCTCTCTTCCTACGATTTAAAACAGTTGCCAAAATATGGTCCCTAAACAGTTTTCGATTGGTTCTTCATGTCTCCCTCTCACAAAGGGGGGGGGGATTTCTACGGCTTCGTAACCACCTACTTAACGTGGTACAGTATTGCCTAGCTACTTTTGCTCTTTATGTATGTTTTTGTGATATAATAAGAATGTAACTCGTTGTAGTCGATGTACGCGCCATGTTTCCGCAAAGATTGATTTGCTGACCTCGTGGGAAGAGGATAGATTCTAGACTTCTGTCCAGTAAATCGCAATTAGTGGACATACCTCAGATCATAATTGCCTGGGACCGTACTCACATGTGTGTAAAATTATCTGTACAACTTGTGTATGCGCGGAGCAGAGCTGGTTTAAAAAAATTACGAGATCCAGTGCAAAATATTTGTGTGTATAGCCTCTTATCTTTTACGGTTCGAATTTTTAATAGTAAATTCTGTTAGAATTACAAACCTAAAACTTGTACTTAGAAATGTTGAAGGCTTAAAAACGTGGAATAACTCACCAACAGAACCCACCTTTCTCCTACTTCGTTCGCATGAAATTTGCTAACTACAGTCTCTGTTCTATCGATCTTTAAGAATTCTCGTAGCTACGACCATAGCCGAGTGGGTAGTACCAAAGTACACCGCATGTTCAAATCCACGATAAATACACAAATGATAATGTTATTGTAGTCCTGTAGGCCCTGCGGTTATTCCGGAATATTAAACAGAAAATTTATTTGAACTCAGACCTCACCAAATTAGCCACGAAAATTGTAATATTCTGAAGAATAGCAGCCAAAATAAACAATATAAATGTAACACAACGAAATGTTGAAATTTTATCTTACTTGCTTTCCCCTTTTTACGCTCAGCTGTACGTGACCAACGTGTTATCTTGTGTAGTTTCCTATTTTATTTATTTCTATATTTTTGTGTTGATATAAGGCTGATGCTTAATTCTTTAATAGTTCTTTTATTCCGGCGTATAAGTCGACCTCCGAAGCTCTAAAAAAATCGCCCAAAATTTTAAGGCCGACTATATACGCCGAGTATAAAATCTCTAACTTCAATTGAAGACAAATGAATTGATAGCAATATTACAATTTATTACATACTGTATATATTTTTATTAAGTGGTTTGAAAAACCACTTCATAAAAGAAAAGAGAACAAAGTGGTTTTTCAGCCGGGAGGTCATGTATAGGCCATATCTGAACAGTACGACAGATCCTTGAAAAATGCCAATCAAAAGGGAAAAAAATCTTTATGATTTTCATTGACCTTGAAAAGGCATATGACAGTGTTCCAAGAAAATTGATGGACAACTGATTAACATTATTAAGGCAATTTACAGGAATAATAGATGCAGAATTAAAGTGGGATCAGCTTTGTCACCTGAATTCCTCACTTCAAAAGGCTTATTACAAGGTCACCAACACTTTTCAAAATTTATATCGACATCTGCCTAAGATCCTGGTAAAAAAAAAATGCAATAAAATGGGATTGCCGATTAATAAGAACACCTATATTCACAATTTACTTTTTGCAGACGATCAGGTGGTGATAGCACAAGACTTAGAAGATACAAAGTATGCATGTCGTCAATTGTTTGAGGAATATAAATAATGGGGTCTAAAAATCAATTTTAGCAAGACTGAAATGTTGTCTTCAGGACCACGACACGTTCTAAATAGTTTAGATTTTAAAATCAAACAAGTCGATAAATTCTAATATTTGGGATCAATCTTACAAAGTGATGGATCATCCCATGCAGAGACCAATAAGAGAATTGCAGACGGCAGAAAGGCTATCGGCATGTTAAACTCTGTTCTGTGGAGCAAAACTATCCTAAATAAAACAAAGAAACTTATATTTCAAACGATTGTACAAAGTCTTCTATTGTATGGAGCGGAAACCTGGACATTGAATAGGCGAGTAGAAAACAAATTGCTCTCCACAGAAATGGATTTTTGGAGACGCTCAGCAGGAACTTCTAGAAGAGACAGAAAACGAAATGAAGACATAAGGGAAAAAATGGAAGTGAAAAAGACTATTATTGACACCATCAAAGAAAAGCGTCTAACATGGTATGGACTTGTAAAACGGATGCAAGAAAACAGATATATCGAAAGGCTATCCTGGAATGGATACCTCTTGGAAGAAGGAGAAGAGGAAGACCTAGGAGGACATGGATGGATGGAGTACGGGAGTGCATGACAGCCCGAGGATTAACCGACCAAGACACCCAGAACCGCACTTTATGGTGGGAAAAAATTCCTAACAAGAAATAACTTGTAGGCTGAGGAAACCCATTGTAAATGGAAACACTCCTCTTGAAGAAGAAGATATAGTTTTACTCAATATACGTTGTTGCTTGCCTGGTAAAGCTCAAATTTATTTATCGTCTTTATCAAACGAAAACAATTCAAAGTATTCGTTGAGAGTTATGTTTTCTCATTTGCGAGTTCTTGGAAAGCAAACTTTGGGGATCGTCAGTTTCCCAAGAGCAAACCCAACTCCATAGTTGAAGCATTCTTAACAGAGAAACTAATTTGCAACGCAATCCGAAAAAAAGCAACAAGGAATGGCTCGGTTATATAATCATTGATGAAAGTTGCAGGTTTTCTGTGGAAAACCTGCAACTTTCATCAATGCAGAAGTTGTTGGGAGTGTGCATGATCTGGTGAAGAGTGATCGACAAGTGATAGTTCGGTACACTGCCAGCGTCTTGGGGGCATCTCATTTGAACGTGTGTACTACATTATAAGAGAGGTTCTCTATGAAAAAAAGGTGTCAACACGATGGGTCCCAAAGTTGTTGATAACAGATCAAAAACGCACAATAGCTGTCAAGTCAAAGTGAGCATTTGCGTAATTTCCAAGCAGATCCAGCAAATTTCCTTGCAAGATTTGTGACCATGGATGAGACGTGGATCTGTCACTCTAAGCCAGAGCCAGATACAAAGGAACAGTCGAAAGAGTGGAAACAGCTGTTCTTCCCCTCAAAAAAAAAAAAAAAAAAGATAAAAAAGCCAAGTCCATTCCTTCTGCTGGAAAGGTAATGGCATCGGTTTTTGGAGGCAGGTGGAGTTTTGCTAGTGGATTGCCTTCAGAAAGATCAGATAATGAGGAGCATGTTACGCAGAAAGGACCTTGTTCCACCAGAACAAGGCGCCTGCCCCTAAATCTGTCATTGTCATGGCTGCACTGAATGAGTGCAACTTTGAAACCTTGGATCATCCTGCATATTCATCAGATCTAGCATCGTCATCAGACTTTCACCTCTTTCCTAATTTGAATAAATTAGGCTGGATCCATTTTCCCACCGACAGTGATGGCATTGCCGCAGTTGATGCATTCCTGGAGGCTCAATAGAAAATTCTTTGCAGCTGGAATCAACACATTGCAGCCTTGGTGGCCAAAGTTTATGGGCTCCAAAGCGGACTACGTTGAAAAGTAACATGTACCAAACCGCTCAAAAATAAACCCTTCATACTCAGGCCACGAACTTTTCAAACGACCCTCGTACTGCTTTTAAAATGTAAAACTTTTCTCACAACTTAAAACATTTTACAGAAAGAACAGAAATAATTGGATTAAAAGTTAATGGTTCTTAATGCAGATTTTACTATAATGCACCACTACGCGAGATGCTAAAATTAACTGTAAAGAGGAGGTAGATTTTCGGTGAATGTATGAATTAAGCACGAATTTTCAAGGCAAAAAAACAGGGTCGACTTATACGCCGGAGTATACAATAATCGTTGCTCGTTATTGGCGTATCTTTTCTTTAAAGGCTTAACAATGTTAAGTAATGTTTATAAATTCTGTTATTTCTCACTAGTTTTCTTGTCTTGTCTGTTAATGGTTTATTGATGTTCAAATATCATCGGTTCTGCCGCATAAAAGGGATTTTCTTTCACGAACTCCTTCATTTATTAATCTAATTATTTTTTATTTATTTTTTTAGAGAAATTATTACGTCGATTCGCTTCAGGGGGACACTTCATTCACCAGTATTTTAGATGGGCTCAGTGATGGACGACACCTGTTTGTCCGAATGGCTGAGGGAGATGCTTGATAGAATGCTGACGCGTGGGGGGAAAGGGAAGCTGGAAATTCATAAATAAAACACCGTCAACAGAATTGCCTCTTTCCTTAAAATACCGCCGTTACTTTTGTCGACAAGCGCACGCACCAAGCGACCATTACATTGCTTGCTTCAAATGAATGGCGTTCACCACTTGGATTAATGGGCAGTCCCAGCTGACCGAGTAACAGCGAGGGAGATAGCTTATATTGCTTCCTGTATCCCAATCGATATCGTTGGTTCTAGTGCTCCTGTGGAGATGGAACTTTGCAAGTCGCCCATTGAAATCGGCTTAAAACTAGCTTCAAAATTGGACACAGATCGCTTATTATGTAATTTCGTATTTTTTCCCTGTACGATTAAATTGGAAATGAGATTGCAGCATTCCTTATTTCATATTGTGCTCGTTTTCTAAAAGCAACTTTAAAATATTTATACCATTTCAATATTGCACGGCAACTCACCGTTTTCTACAAGAAAGTAGAAAAGCGGCAATAAAAAGATTATTCACAGGTGTTTTAATTAGTGACAGTTAAAAAAATAAAAATTACAATGTTTTAGAACATTCTCGTTGCGCCGCTAATGCGCTTCCATCCAGAGATGCAAATTTAATTAAATGATACGACGCAATTTTTAAACTGAAGAAGAAAAAGAAGGCGCTTGTGATTCATCGTTTCCTAGTTTCAAACCGACGGAATGAACTGTTTTTGGTTTGAGGAAGAACTTTTTTTATTATTCCACCCTTCAGCTTTCGATATTCTTCAGAGATGAACTGATGGGATCCACAACTGTTAATTTTGCTCTGATTACAAAATGATTACTCAGCCTTGTTTGTCTGTCGTTTATTCATTTTTAATGAATGATAAAGGACCTAGCGAACACAAAACTATTTTTCATTTCTACTATGCCTTTCAGACCGGAATACGCTCATTAGGTAAACACTACTTGTTATTCAAAAGGTTTCAATTCATCTCCATAGTAATATTTGCCAGATCGCTTTTGTTGTACCGTCCGGCCCCAAGAGAGGCTGCCTTGCTACGAAACCAACTGCCTTCAGTGGACTTTTATCGCTCCTCCTGTATAATTCTAGGCACGCTGGCTGCCATGCAGTCGCTGTGTCCATGACGCCAGAGTGGCAATTGGTAGATTACACATGATTAACTCCCAAGCGAGAACATTTGGAAATGAGGTTTTTTTAATTAGGAGGATGCTCTCTCTCTCTCTCTCTCTCTCTCTCTCTCTCTCTCTCTCTCTCTCATATAATTTATTTGGCTGCAATGGCACTAGGATTGGCTTTAGGGAGAGAGAACCCATGCACGACCCCCCACACTTTATGTAAGTGTTAAAAAAATTCGATGAGGGGTACCTATTGTAGCCCATCATTGAGAACATTGTACCAGACTTCGGGTCTAAAGTCAGAGCTAAATTCCATACCGATTTTCATGCACGCATGATATTTCTTCTTTTTTCTGATTTTATTATTTTTTTCAATATCTCATCCATCTTTCTATATTTCTGGGTTTGGCATACTACCCTGTTCAACGATGAATTCCATGTTTATCAAGCCCGTGACTACTAAATACGATAAATATTTGTATTGACGATTTATTGTAAACGCTACTGACTTGGTTGTCGTGCAGGAGTATAAACAAAATTTATCCATTTAGTGGATAAGTATTGGTTAATACTTATCATAACTAATGGATAAGTACCTATAAATACTTATTGGCATTACGTAGGGAAGTACCGAAAATGACATTGTTTTTATATCTCATATTGTGAATACCTTCACAACGAGTTGCCTGTTATTGCATACCTCGAATAAGTAACGCTTCACCAGTGGAGAAGACTGTTATTACTTATTCTCAGTGGATACCACCACCCAGACGGTTGTTTGGCCGCTCATCAGTGGGTGATTATGATAAAGACGATGCTGTTTTGCTATATTCTGTAATTTACTACGTACAAGCGCGATGCTAATGCACTAACCTGTTACGTTCAGTGAATTGCTCGTAAGTTAAGGCCCTAAATCTTTTCAGTGCATATTACAAATTACAGTATTTTATTTTTGTTGCGATCCTTGTGCTTTATCAACAATTTCACACGCCACTGAGAAAGCGCTATCTACAATGTATTATTACTAAATGGTAGATACAGTATGTGTAGAAGAGTCAATTGCTGATTTCTTATAGGTAAAAACAGGCTTAGTTTGTTGCTCTAAAAGTTTTTATATTGTTTCTTATAATCTTGGTTTAGTTTCTTGTGAGTTTAATGTACGTAGTACATGAGAAATTTGAACCATTGTATTGCTATAAGATAACTAACACTACATGTTCCTTATCGACTCGGAATAACAACAAAATTATTGGCATAATAATTGTTTTGAATGAAAGCTTAAGCGAGAAGTTTTTTGAAAATCTACGACAATCATCTAGTGGAATCTACAAACTAAAATGCTTTAAAACATTATCCTTGTTATGCATTAAATATTCTTGCTATGACTCTCAAATGTAATGAATCAGTCGGATGTAGGTAATGGCGTATTTTTAAGAAATCAGGTGTCATTATTTAAAAAAAAATTATTTATTTTTTGTTTACGGTTGGGATCAAAGGAGTTTACAATTTTATTGGAGCCTATATGCTAGTGCAGTGGTTTTCAACCGGGGTGCCGCAACAACATTCCAGGGGTGCCACGTAATTTAGGTTTAAGTTACTTATTATTATTTTTTAATTTATATGTTTATTTCTTTATAAAAAGGTGTACAGTATCTTTTTAATGTTGTGGTGATCTATAATTGATGTTTACTTAGTACCTCTATATAAAGAATAAAATTATATACTGTATATATATAATTTGTATTATGAAATGTAATTTTTATAATTATATTATTGTAATAAATATCATAACATATATATTTTTTAATATTATATATATACATACAAACTCACGGGTATATATATAGAGAGAGAATCGGATCTAACAGGCAGAAAATTGAGTAGGGATGCCGCAAAATAAAATAAATTACTTAGGGGTGCCGTTATTAAAAAGGTTGAAAGCCACTGTACTAGTGCGACAACTAACAATGTCCCCCCCCCCCTTTTTAAAGTAACCTAACGCGTAACCGATTTTGGTTTATTCAGAGAAAATAATTGGAAAGAGAAATTTGTAGATTCACAGAAATGGTATCTCTCTCTCTCTCACCTTTTTAATTATTTTCCAGTTTTGCTGTTGACATTAATTTAATTTTATTTTCTTCAGGGGATCGTTTTTTATTATTGTTTGTTTCACTCGTCCTTTCATTATGTGATAAATTTTCAACGTTAACCCTAGAAATCTGTCATATCTGATTGTAGTTGATTCCTCACCACCCAATTATAGTATCAGACGGCCATAGCTCTCCTTACTGTTTCAAAATTTAAAACTTTTGAAATATAATCCAGCAATTGATATCATATAAAGCCATTACTGCTACCTTAGTTATCCTTAAGGTAAATTGAGAATTTACAAAAAAAAAAAAAAAAAAAGGAGCAAAGCTTTCTTCCTTACAACAAGAAAAATACTTTCTTTGTGTGGTAGTATCGTAGTGTGTGATTCTGCTGCGTATTTCTTTTTGCTAAGTTTCTTCGTTGGTTTGAAAAACCAGCCAAACTGAGCGAAAAAAAAAAAACAAAGTGAAGGAAAAAACGCCCTTGCGAATAGGTGTGTCGTAATAAACAATGGAGAATCAATTTTTTTTTCTTCTGTTTATTTCTGTGTTAGCAACAGTTGCAGCTCTTTCGCTCTAGTACACCTACAGCTGCTCATTCGTATATTTAATATGCTTTTCGCTTTTTTTTTTTTTTTAAAGAAAACTTTATTATATACTTGCTTACATATGTTTTTTTTTTTTTTTTTTGTCGTTTATTTCTTATGGATATTATAGATACGAGAAATAGTCACAGAGTTGCGCGTATTTATTCATCATGGCTGGGAGCAGTACAATGAAAACACAACGCACAATTCTGAAAATTAAAGAATGCGCCCTTTACATAATAACTAAGGTGTCAATTTCTTTTTTTCCTATACGAATCCCGTGGTTATATATGTTCCACGTATTCTTACGTGAAATGAAAGATAGCATTGAGTCCCCATTTCATCTGAGTTGTTCTATATTTCAGGATCCGAAATAACTATAAATTATAACAGGTAAAGTGTTAGGTGTATGTGTATAATCCAAATATCAAGGTTTAAAGCTCCTATGGAAAACAACTTCCTCGCTAAGGCCAAAAAAATCACAGCAGCCAAAGTAACATATGAAAATCATGCTAATGTTTTTTTTTAATTTTATTTTATGTAGGAGAACGTGTCTTCCTTGCAGGCTATCACGGTGGAACATTGATCAGACTGACTGGAATGGAATGCCTTCCAGTCTGGCCGATTTTGACATCACTGCAGTCGGTCAGGAACCTATCAATGATGCAGTGAGGCACATCACAGAAAATATTGTTCATGCAGTTCTGAAAACACGATCTCTAGACTGCTGTGAAAAAGTTTATTGGATACTTCTGTGAAAAAAATTCAGTCTCCAAAACCGTGGTGGAATGTAGAATACACTGCAACAAAAAAGGAAAACGGCGCTTCGGTTTTATTTTGACGATAGCCAATCACAGCTGATCTCGTCGCCTTTAAATGTGCACGTGTTTTATCGCGTGCACATTCAAAGACGACGAAAGGAATTATAGATCCGTTTTATTTCCTCTATTTTGTTGACTAGTCCTAAGGTATTCTGCAACAAAATCTGGAAAATCTTCTAATCAAATCAGATTACTGCAAGTTCCTTAAATCACTTGAGAATCGGGATCAGAAGAAGAAAAGCGACAAACGTCCACAGGAAGTAAACAAAGCCACCTGTGTAGTGAACCACACTAATAAGTTGACTCTGTTTCACGAAAGAAATGATCATATGGTCGCCGTAGCCTAGTGGTCAGGCGCGCGGGTACATAAGTACACGTGCCTTGAGTGACCGGGGGTTCAAGCCCGTGACTACTGAATACGGTGCTGTTTCTTGTATTCTGTCTATCTTGTGAACTCCTCTGACCGTTTGGTCGTCCCGGAGTATAAACAGAAAATTTATTTATTATTTATATTGTACCACACGACAGACATGACCAAGCTACTGAACCGAGAATCGCTGACCAGAGATGTGTTTCGAGAAGCAAGAGCCCCGCCCCATTCTCTCCCCCACTAGAAGGCAACCAAAGAATTCCAACAACATTAGTCAACAAGCGATTATCAAAGACTCACCCTAGTAAACAGACGCTCGCAGAGAAATATGACATCTCTGTCGCTTTGCCCAGAACCAAGATATTTGTCTCCCGGTTTGGACCCTCAACAAACCCCGATTCCATAAAGAGAATGTTTCTTGTGGAACACAATGTCCGCATCGAAGTAAAACAGCTTAAAACTAGGCAAACTGGCTACGCCTCATTTCTAGTAAGATGTTCACCCTCTGCCTACGAAAAAGTTCTGGATCCCGACTTCTGGCCTCCAGGCATACTTATCAGACCTTTCTCTGACGAAAAAAGGCCAGCCCCTCAGCAATCCCTGCTTACTCGTCCTCTACAATAGCAATCATCTATTCCAAAAAACCTCCATCCATGCCACACAATCAGGGTCTTCTCGCAAAATGTGCGCAGCATTGTTAACAAATTGGCCCCTCTGCAATCTCTCCTCCTGCTCGACGAATATGATTTCATCTGTATCCAGGAAACTTGGCTTAACCATGGAAGACAACTCACCCACTTGGCCACTCCTCACCATTACAAAAATGTTTGCAACGGCAGGGACCACAAACGTGGAGGTGGCGTCTCCATCATTTACAAAGACATCCATCACCTTGTGTGTGCACAACTCAGCGACTCCCCTGCATTTGAAGCCATTTCTGCAATTTTTACAGTTAAAGAAGTGAGAACCCAAGTTGTAGCGGTATATTTACCTCCTGACCATAATCCCGACACAAGGGATGAGCTAACTACCTGGATTATAACCCACCTCAAGCCTCACATGCTCACCGTTGTTTTAGGAGATTTCAACATGCCCTCCCCAAGACACGAAGCTGCTTTGAAGGACGTCGTACGCTCCTTCTCATCTCTAGGCCTTAGACTAACCCATACGCAACCTACAAGACGACATCAAAACCTAGACCTCTTCTTTCATAACCTTGACCATCTTACTCTCACAACGCCGATTTTTAAGTTTGCATCAGATCACCTCCCAATTTCCTTTGATAGTGAATGTCTATGTTCTCCCCGACAACTTGAACAACATGACCATAAAGAATCCCAACTCAAGATCTTCTCATTAAAATATATGCAACCTCAAATCATCCTACAAAGACTAAAAGCTACAGACTGGAAAAAAATTGCTGCTAGCCATCCTGATCAAACGCTTACCAATTTAGCAAACTTGTTAAAAGACATCGCCTGTGAAGGGGCCTCCAAATCTGTACGCCTGTCCCCCAGGACCAAGAACTGGTTTACCAGCGACGCAAAACTCGCCTTCATCATCAAACAGAAACTATACAGGAAATGGCAAAAAACACGGGATCTAGCCGACTACCAACTCTATAAAAAACATCGGGCACGCTTCCTACGCATTCGGAGGAAGGCGCAGAATGACTGGATTGCACACAGAATGAAACTTGGGAAAAGAATCTTCACCAACAAGAATCAACAGTCCCCCATGTCCATTGACACCTTCCTTGCATGGGCTAACTCGCTCGCAACTAAGCCCCTATCTGCCCCAAACCCCTTTATTCGGGTTAATCCACCAGCTAACCAGACATCACTGGATAAATTAGCCATCACAAAGGAACGCCTTACTGAGGTCATCAACAGTCTTCCCAACAAGTCTACCACTGGCCCGGATGGATTCCCTATTTTCATGGTTAAACTGTGCAGTGTATATATCATTGATCTCTTGCTTGATGCATTCAATTCCGTACTCGTAACAGGAGTTTACCCTGCTATCTGGAACACATATTATGTTTCTCCAGTTCCAAAAAAGTCCAACCCAAAATTGCCTAATGACTACAGACCAATTTCTGTAGGATGCACTTTTCTCAAAATCTTGGAAAAAGCCATACTTCCTGCTCTCATCCATCACATGTTCGGCCACAAACCTCCATACCTCCATAGTGTACTTCCTGGACGTTCCACGATCACCAACCTCTTGGACACACTGTTCAGAATTGAAAGTACCGTAAGCAACAAAGAGCAACTGGATATTGTGTTTCTCGACATTAAGGCGGCCTTTGACAATCTGTCCACCCATGCATTATGT
This sequence comes from Mastigoproctus giganteus, assembly GCF_048544385.1. NCBI lineage: Eukaryota > Metazoa > Arthropoda > Arachnida > Uropygi > Thelyphonidae > Mastigoproctus > Mastigoproctus giganteus. Next base: position 165,238,704 of record NC_143584.1, on the reverse strand, counting down.
ACCATACTGTGCAACTATTTCAAAATCTCTGGCAACATCTTAGTTCTCCTTAGGAAACTCCTTCAGTCCAGGATCCTATGGATCAAAAATCAAAACCATAATCACCACATTCTCTGCTCCAGAGGGCTCCCCCAAGGGGGCATTCTCTCTGCCGCCCTCTTCGCCGCATCTCTAGAACCCTTCCTATCAAACCGTACTAATTTTACCACCTACGCAGATGATATTAAGTTCTTCGTCACCACAAAATGCCCCCAGTCTCTCCAGTCTATTACTGTGAGCTCCAACCGACAGCTACATGAACTGGAAAACTACCTTCATGCGATTGGGCTCTCCATTAATAAAGAGAAAACTGCACAACTCTCTATCACCAAGAAGAAAAATACCAACGATGTGGACATCATTATTGCGAATTCTCCAGTTAAAAAAGTCACCCAACATAAAGATTTGGGTATCATCTGGGACAAAGACCTCACCTTCTTGCCTCACTTTAATGCCACTCGAACGAAAACATATTCGGCTTTATGGGCAGTAAAACAAGAGATCTCCAACTTCCATAACCCGGACCTTATCATCAAATACATTCTTCGTTGTATTTTCCCAATTCCATTATATGCATCGACTATATGGTCCTCAGCACCCTCATCATACCAAGCCAGGTTCCTCTCCCTGGAATTCTGGATCTTGAAATGGCTAAATAGGGTTGCCGGCTTAACACCTACAATCTCAAAATCTGTTCTGGTCACCAATCTTAATACGCTTCCTTGGAGGTATCACATCATCTCTAGGAACCTTCTTACCCTCTCTCAGCTTCTATCCGGAAAACTGAGGTCACCCGATATTTGGGATATCATCGCCAGACCGTCCGACAGGAGAAGATGCCAGTCCAACACCTCCCCATACAGATCGAAGCTGCGTAGCATGTCCTCCTTGGACAACATGTTTCCACACAACTCCTTCCAAATATTTAACAGATTAGCCATAGACGCTGAGAAACTTTGCAAGGACAGAACCTACAGATCTTCCATTCTTGCAGACATGTATGCCTTAGTCATGCTCTAGGTGGACTCTCTGTGATACCGCAATATCCACGCTTCGATGTATCCGGATGCACTTTTATTTGTTGTAACTTTATGTTTTTGTACTTGTTGTAACTTTATGTTTTTGTATTTGTTATAACTTTATGTTTTTGTATCTTCACCAGTGGCTGTTTAAGGCCGTATATTGTGTCTGGCTCTGTATACAATGCATATGTCTGTATTTTATGTTTTTTCTCTGTATATAACTCATGTCCTCTAGCTGCACAGCTGTAAAAGGACATTTCTTCGGAAATAAATTGATATTAATAATAATAATAATAATAAAATGCAGGGAAAATACACATCACACACACCCTTCATCGGTCTAGGAATCTAATGGATGCACAACTGCATTTTAAGCTGCAATAGAATATACAGTATTTTCAAACATTGCTGCAACACGATGATACTCTCCAGCATTCCCGGTCTTGAAACAGAAAAATGAAAACCACGCTTAATTTCACAACAAAAGGTTTTGACCTTCATAATAGACCATTTTACTATAACAGTTAAAAGCAGCTAGTTCTTACTAAGACAAGTGCTGTTGGACCAGATGACATCCATTATGAAATAACTAACCACTTTTCACAAAAGTATAAAAATCAAATTATTATATTAGGGTCGCCCGTAAATGATTCACAAAAGTATAGATCACTTGCTCCATCTACATAACAGAATCTTTCTTAAGGTGTAGTTTCTGCACTCCTAGCATGAAGTAACCGAATTTGCCTTCACTAAACCGGGAAAGGACGATAGTTCCAACTAATTGGTCCAATCGCCCTTACTAGATGTTTGTGCAAAATCCTGGAGGGAATAGTTAAATTGCATTTAATTATTACATTTGGAAGCAAATGACCTCTTCTCCAGAATTCATTACGGCTCCAGAAGGAACAGATTCACCTTGTACACGTTCTGAAGTGGACCTGTTCCGAATTAATTAGAATGTAAATACCTATTTGAGATGCGTTCCTGAAATGAAAGCACTTCGTGGGCGTCTTATTTGATATCGAAAAGGCGTATAACACAACTCACATTTAGAATTTTAAGAGACTTTTACAACCTCGATAAAGATATCAAGTGGTCACATCGTGGTTTTTTATTACAAACTTTTTATCCTGTCATCATTTCGTATTCGGGTAGGATCTCCTCTTTCTTAGTCTTTTTTTTTTTTTTGCGTAGAGGACAGAATTTCCCAAAGATCAGTTTTAAGTATTAGCTTTTGGCCATCAAAGTGAATTTCATTACTAAATAACTTCCAACTGTAAAGGGCACCTTCTATGTTGATGACTTTAGCATATTTTCCCTGTTATGCAACATGAGACTCATTGAAAGGCAACTGCAACAAACTGTTAATCGTTTCATTTCCTGGTTAATGGCTAATAGCTTTCGGGTTCTCGCTGCACATGATCGTATTCGTACAGTTTGTCTTTGTGAATTGAGGTTTAATAAAATGATGTTCCAGCAGTACCAATCACAAAACTTTTGAGGCTTGTATTTGATAAAAAAGCTGGTTTTCCTTCGACATATTCGCCAGCTGCGCACAAAGTGCATCAGAAGTTTCAATTTATAAATTATTATTATTTCTACTGATTGTTATTTGTTTTGTTCCAGATAGTGCAGCAAAAGACTGTGGCTTCTTGCACACTATGGCTAATAAATACTAAACAATTACAAATAACAGGGTTGCTAATGACAATAATGGCAGTGTGCTACTGAAACGAAATCTAGAAAATTTGGGCAGATGGACTGCGAAGTGGCAACTGAAGTTTAACATTGACAAATGCAAAGTACTGCATATGGGCAGGAGTAATCCCAGAGAAACGTACAAACTGTGTAGTACTACGCTTAGGGTGGTAGAAAATGAAAAAGAACTGGGAGTAATTGTGCAGTCAGATATGAACTTTTCTGAGCAATGCAGACAGGCTGCCAGAGCAGGTCATGGGGTATTGTCAATGATATACGGGGATTTTTCTAGTACGTATTGAAAAGAAGGTGATTATCCGTTTGTATAAGGCAGTGGTCAGGCCACGCCTTGAGTACTGCGTTACAGGTTTGGAGGCCTCATTTTAGGAAGAATGTTGAGTTGCTTGAGCGTGTACAGAGAAGGGCAACAAGATTGGTGAGTGGTACGAAGGGAGCCCTCTTACCAAGAAAGGCTTAAGTTCTGCAAATTGCAGCGGCTGGTGACTAGGCACCTGCGAGTTGATCTGATTGAGGTGTATAAGGCCTTGGATGGGTTGAGCACGCTGAATTTAAATGTAATTCTTCCGCTTGCTCAGATTACGAACCTGAGTGGGCATAAATTAAAATTGAGGAATGGCAGTTGTAGAATAGATGTGCGGAAATTTGTCTTTAGCTAGAGGATTCTTAATTGTTGGAACAAACTTCCATGTGTCATTGTGGAAGTTGATAGCTTAAATAAATTAGAACTGGACAAACGTTTAGAGGGAATGGATGGGTGAATTTTTTTTTTGGCTGGTGCTGCATAAGCTACGCTTGCATCACATGCCTCCATTACTATTACTACTTCTTGGGGTGCAGGCTCTTCGCCTTACTACGCCCCTAATGTGCATTTGTGTGATCTAGATTAGATCGTCTAAAGTACATGCATATGCCAGGAACGTGCACTTCAATGGCTGGATCCCATCCACCATCACGCTATCTGTATTGCTGCTAGAGAATTTCCATCATCTGTCCAGAGTCTATGTGAAAGCGAATGAGTCGTCTTTATTGCTTTCGACAAAAGCAGTTGTTTTTACACTATGCTTTCAAATCAAATCGATGTCAGACTATCCATGCTTCTTCTCCCTAAAGAAGTGGGTGAAGTCTGACACTCCGTCTTCTGTCTACCTGCAGCTCTATTCAGCACATCGAGCTGAATATTCTGGCTTCTTGCTAGTTTACAAAGATGGTCGAAGACGAAATTATCTGCGGGATCTGTTGCCCTTTTTTTATAGACAGACTATGTCCAAGCATATTCACTGAGTGCAGCATATACACTCCAGAGTTGCATGCCCTACAGCTAGGTTTGGATTACATAGGCACTCACGAGTACCAACGTCATATTTAAAGTTTAGTGCATTACAGGATTTATCAGCGATGAGATACACTGCTCATACAACCCTGTCTCGGGTTCAACAGATGATGTACTCTCCCCCTACGGACATTATCTTTTTTCAGTCTTTATTCCGTTATTACAAGGTTCTCCTCAACCTAACATCGAAAAGTCATTCCTTTATTCTTTTTTTCCCATTTTCTTCTATCTTCCCAATTTCCGGCCACCAGTCTTCTTCTATTCATAGCTGCTCTCACACCCTCTATCCACGTCCTTCTTGGTCTTCCTCTCTTTTTCCTTCTCCATGGCTCCTCTGGGCAATTTGTCGTCCTCCATTCTCTTCACATGGCCAAACCACTCCAATCTTTTCTCCTCTATTTTATCAATGATGGTTTTTTGGACATTCATTGTATTCTTGGTCATGTCATTTTTTTTCAGTCTTAAACTTTCTTGCCAATCTTCGCCAGAAATCCATCTCAACAGCCAATGGTTTATTTATCTTTCATTTAAGGTCAAGTTTCACATCCATATAATAAAACACTTTGTAATATCGCATTATATATTTGATGTTTAGTTTTGTTCATAATATTTTTATTCCATAGCACAGAATTGAGCATTCCTATGACCTTCCTACCTTCACCCAATCTTCTCTCACCCCCTATGGACATGAATTCAATATTCACACATTTGAGATTCGCGGAAATGATTTGACTGGTACTGCGCCAAATCATCAATCCCTTCGAACTCTTGGCCTTTCAGTCTCTATACGCACTACAGCCAAATAATACGTAATAAAATAATGGTAAGATTCATGTAATGGCAGGAACAAACTGTAGCAGATTAATCCTGTGATTAATCCTACGCATAGGACACAGGAGTCTTCCTGCAGCTCATATTCCACTTTGTTTTCTGCTGAGGTGTGATGCCTCTCCTATGTGTGAGTCCTATGACACTATTTTTTCTGTCCGGAATGTTTTAATGGATTGTCCACATTAATATTACACGGAAGGTAAGCTCTGCCTGGTTTAAACATCTAATGAACCTTATGCACTTGGTCAGATTTTATCTGACCAAGTGCATGAGGCTCATTACTCAAACTTGGTCAGCTCATTGCTCAAACTTAGATTTTATTTAACCAAGTCAACGAACGTATTAAAAATTAAAATCCTTTACCAATATCAGCGTAATTTCTGGCCCTGAAGGGCTTGCACTACATTAGTACTGTTCAGTTACGTACATCTTTTTAGTGTGTGTGTTGATTTTTAAATTGTATTGTTTACATGGCGGCCCTATTCGTAGTTTACTTATCATAAATAAATAAATAAATAAATTTTCTGTTTATACTCCGGCACGACAACCAAGTCAGTAGAGTTTACAATAAATCGTCAATACAAATATTTATCGTGTTTAGTAGTCACGGGCTTGAACCCCGGTCCACTCAAGGAACGCGTGCTATGCACTCTCGCTCATTTTTAATCTGTGTTCATCTTGGACGTGGCGCATCGTGGTCTAGGTTGCCATTGCGCCATAAAACGCGAATCCATCGTGATCGTTGTTGATGTACAATTGTACCTACTACCAATCATGTTTAAATGGTTGAGAGACGCAATCCGCTTTAAACGACGGCAAAATGGATGCCACCTTCACCATGGCAATAATCCGTTGTCACATGGCAATTTTTGATCTATAAAAGCATTTCCGTTGTGTCACATCCACTTTATTCACCTAATTTGGTACACCTGACTTTTGGCTATTCGCAAAATTAAAACAGGCCATGAAAGGAAAACGATTTGAGTCGATCCAATAAAACACGGCATATCGCTTAAGAGGAATTACGAAAGACGTCTTCCAAAAATGTTTTTCTGATTGGTAGGTACAATGGAATGAGTGTGCGGTTGCAGAAGAAAACTGTATTGAATAATATTAACGATGTAAACCGAATAAAATGTTTATAACTTTTTGATCAGACCGTTTATTTTACTTTTTTTGAAGATATTTTTGAGTAATGCACTAATATTTTATTTTCAGTAATTCTTCTTTGACGCTCTGTGTTATGTTTTGAATAGTTTTTCTGTGTATTATGAAAGAAATGGTTTCATTAAAGTGAAATAAATTATGAAGTGTTTTTTTGTCTTGTTTTTTTTTATATTAATGAATAACGTATGTTCTGGACTAATCACGTGGATCTCTCTTCATGTTTCCTGATGATTTCTGAAATCGTCTCCCCTTGGTTCTTGTATCCGTTACTGATTTTATTTGTGGATCTGTCTGCAACTAGCTAATATCCCATACGCAGATATTGAAATGCATGTGCAATATCTAATTTTTATTTCACTCGTGATAGAATTTGTAATGTGAAATTGCCTGGATGCTCATACCAGCAAAGGAAGCTACAGGATTCTTCCCAAGAGTAGCTGTCGCTAGAGGGGTTAAAGTTCTCTGCTCGTTTACGTGTGGATTCTATCCCATGTACTGGCAAACTGTATGTATGGACAGAGTCACTAATCCACATACAGGCTACACAAGAATGTCTTAAAAGTGGTCACACACCTATAGCACATGACATGAAAATATACTGCTGACTAATTCATGAGTTATTGCATAACGTAGTTTTGGTGACAACACGAACGGCACGTATTTTTATTACGATAAAGTGGACTTCAAGCTCGATTGTAGCGCCACTCTACGACTAAGAGTAGAACTGATATCACAATATGTGAACGAAGATATAAACATTTCAAAAGTTCAATGCAACCAAAAATATAACCCTTATTATCAGTGAGGAATTAGACGATTAAGAATGACAGGCAATTTGTTAAATAAATTCGAATCGTTTCTTGGGTTCAAAAATTGATATACATATTGAAGTGATGCTATTTATCAACTGAAATTACATTGCATAAGTTTGAAATACCGAATAGTATCTTTAATAATCTATTATTACAAGAGCTATTTTTTTAAATTTGCGCCCTTCTAAACTGTTATGAAGAATGCTGAAAAATATTACTGTAAAACTAACCCTGAACTTTTTTTTTTTTTTTTTTTTTTGTGGAAATGGAAGACAGTTCTGTTTTACGTTCTGAAGTAACTTTTTATATGTTTTATTTGTTGCTAGAATTGGCAGCTAGCAAGCACTAATTGCTTCTAGTTGTCACGTGTATCATTTATTCATGTTTAATCCTTCTTCCTGTTTCTAGCTGTGATACACAGTACTTTCAATGTTTTATTTTTGTTGGCTCTCTATTTGTGCTCTTATTTGTAGATACTGCATTCGATAAACGGCCATATAAATAATATATTTTTCTATTTATACTCCGGGACGACTACACGGTTAGCGGAGTTCACAAGATAGAGAGAGAGAATGCAAGAAACAACACTGTATTTAGTAGTAATGCAGGCTTGAACCATGGTCACCCAAAGCACATGTGCTTATGTACATTTTGGTTTGACCACTCGACTACGGCAGCCCGATATCTCGAGAACACAAGTCTGGTTTTCATTATAATCATCCTAATTTCGTATCCGAATAATATTACCATCATAAGATCGGGATTCCTACTTATAATTCAATTTTATTTGAAATACAATGGTACACCCATCCATCCTAACGGTTCTTATATTTTATATTTCGTTAAATTTTTCTGTAGGAAGGCGGAAAAATGTCTAGATTTTTCTAGTCCATCACTACATGCAAGCAATATTAACAGGCTGCCAACTGCATATCAACCGCGAGACAGCTTCTTAGAGAAGTCCCCGTAATTTTCTGATGCTTTTAGTGAAATCCCATTCCAGAGTTGGTTGCTGTGCTTTTCAATTGCTTTCAACTCAGACTGGAAAATTTTTCATTTTCTGTTCGCGGAGAAAATGGCCGAAGCTTCGTTTGCTGTCCTCTTTCATGTATTCTTCCGTTATCAGATAAACTTCTAAATCCATATTTTTTACGAATTAATATCTTGGTAGGAATAGTACCAAGTTCACTGTTCTCGTTGTGGTGGAGACAAGTAAATTGTTAAACAGGTAGCAATCGTCATGTTTCACTAATTTGCTTAACGTCGTCCTCTTTGTTGTATTTCTGGTTACCACTAATTAAAAAAAAAGCAAGAATTCTTTTTTTTTTTTTTTTGAAATAGCTGTTAACTCGAGTGGTTTTATTGGATATAAATGTGTACTTCCGAATGCAGCATATCAGGCTTGAAAATATCCAGTATTTCCTTCCGTCGTGTAGATTCCCCCCCCCCATCCCCAATCCGATTTATTTTTTTTCTCGTAGAATTGTTTGCTTTGTATATGGTATGCTTCAGAACAGAAAGTTTTGTCAATTTTATTTTAATACGGTTATGGTAAATGAATGAAACTTAAAAATATATATATATATTTTTTTATTTATTTTTAAATGATATACAGATTTACGGAGTACGCACTTGATCCTAATCAAGTTTACTTGGAGACCATGCCCGTCAGCCATATCATATCATCCCCGTTGGTTGGAATTACTCCTGTATATTACCCATCATCCCCACATGCTTTAACCGTAACGTAGGACTTCTCATCAACTCCGTTTTTGAACAAGTCTTATCCCATAAGGACAGTAGATGGCATTTGGCATTATACACTGGTGTGCAAAACTTAAGGAACTACACTATTTCTAAAGGTTACAATCACAAAATCTTTACTTAAGGTACTCTTTAATGATGAGAGTAGATTCAGTCTCAACAGCGATTCTGGACATCAGCTAATATGGCGAGAGGTTGGCACACGGTATCACCCCACAAACATCACTGAAAGGAATCGATATGGCGGTCGAGGTGTTCTCGTTTGGGGAGGCGTTATCTTGGATGGACGTACACAGTTCTAGGTACTGTAACCGGTGCACGCTACTGTACTGAGGTAATCCTTCCCCATGTGCGTCTGTTCCGAGGTGCCATTGGCCTCGAGTTCGTGTTTATGGATGATAATGCCACACCCATCGCACTGCAGCTGTTGATATGCTTTTGGAAAGTGAGGACATTGTTCGTATGGATTGGCCTGCCCGTTCCATCGATCTAAATCCCATCGAACACATACGGGACGCTCTGGGGAGACGCCTAGCGGCACGTCCACTCCCACCAGAAAATGTTCACCAGCTGAAAATGGCGCTGACAGAGGAATGGACGATGTTACCGCAAGAACTCATCAACAACATTGTTCTAAGTATGGACAGGCGGTGCAAAGCCTGTATCGATATTAGGGGTGGCCATATCTCCTACTGAGGACCACCTCTTCCCTTTGTTCGATCTTTGGCAGTGATGCATCTGTATCATGGCAGCCAGTGTTATGTTGCCATTTTTGAATAAAGTCCCTCTGTGCCGTTTTGTTGCCGTTGTTGTGTCGGTGTTGTTTCCGTTATTGTGTCGGTGTTGTTTCCTTCATCATTTCTGTACCTCACGAGGTTCCTTTGGTATGCTTTTCCCATATCCAGGCCACTCCTATGAGAAGCTACAGGTGAAAACCTGACTGGTCCTTAAATTTTGCCCACCGGTGTAGGATTGCGGTAGTAGTTACCGGCCACATATTCCCCCCTCCACCCACCGTCCATATTACTTTGGTACCGGTTAATTTACATATTTATTTGTTGTAGCAGTGTCATATAATTTTATAGTTGACAAAACATCCTCGAAAGCTATCGTTTGTTTGTTTCCTTGTTTTAACTGGTTTGTTTTTTAATCTTATCTTATTTTAGCTTTGTTTTAATTCAATGGTATTATGTATCAAAAATGAATAAGACAATGCAGCCGAAATGGCAATCCTGAAGAGGTATTTTTCAGCTATCATTACTGTTGAAACCACATTAGCGCCAAGGGTGAACAGTTAACTCGAGTTGAACTATTGTAAAAGTCCTCAACCGTAATTACTTTACTTGTTCAGAAGATAGAATTTTTAGTTGATTTGACAGCGACCCTAATTATGAAGACAGGAGGTTGAAGGCTGATTGGCTTTAATATCTCTGTCTGATGACTATGCTGATCACTGTCATGATTGAAGCTGCATACTTCAAGTATCTATTAGTTATCTGGTGAATTTTTAAGTTATTTAATAAATTGGTTTTAAATTTAGTACTCTACTTCTACAAGAAGATACAGTTCCTGGAAAGCTAGATTTCTGAGTATTAAGTTAAAAACAGAGAACATTTTAATTTATGGTTTGAAAGTATTACTAATTTCTAATTATTTGACTATTTCTAATTTCTGATGAAATTAGTAATAGTCAAATGTACAAGTGAAAAGCCTGACGTAGCCCAGTGGTCAGGAGCGAGAGTGCATAGCACGCGTTCCTTGATTGGACCGGGGTTCAAGCCCGTCACTTCTAAATAATTTTAATTATTTGTATTGACGATTTATTGTAAACTCTACTGACATGGTTGTCGTGCCGGAGTATAAACAGAATTTTTTTTTTTTTTTTTTAAAGAACTTCGTTATTTACGGCTTTTATAGGTTGATTTGTGTGCTATCACGCTGCCTCATAGTATCAGAACAGGTATGTATGATTACTGACTCTCTGGAGATTTTCCCCCCTCTGGGATGGGCTTCCGGAGGTGTGTGTGTGCGTCATAATCTGAGACTGTACGAGTCCTAACTACTGGCTGTTACTGGCCCACCTTCCCGTGGTGTGTGTGTGCTAGTGCTCAGAAGCAGCTTTCCAGGAGACACATATCTGTTCCTCTTCGCAGAGACTATTGCATCATCACAGAGGAAACGAGCGGATTTGAACAAACGTTCTGGGTGTCGCCCTACCTATACACATACATATCCACATGTTTTAAAAGTCCGTATGTGTACCACTGACCTGTCGAGTTGGGGGGGGGACCCCAGTGCCGCTCGCCAGTAACCACTATACACTTCTCGTATAGTGGTTACTGGCGACTTCCCGTTGGACGGTATGTGTGGCCTACCTTCTCGTGCCACGGACAGCTACCGGGAGGCAGCGTTCACCTCAGTGCTGCCTCCCAGTAGCAAAGTGGCCAGAAACAACACACACCACACACACAAAAAAAAAAAAAAAAAAACTCACAAATTATGATATTAGGGTCCCCTGTAAATGATTACATCTACTCATATTTATTTTTAGAAAAGACCTTGCTATCTACGCCTGAGACCGATTAACTCAGCCACGGAGTGAAAAAAAGCCCACTAAAGTTCCTCGTGGGATTTGCACCCGGGCCTTTTCCACCCGGCGTCGGGAGGACGGTGACGATACTACTGTGCTACCCGCGCAGACTACACACACCCCACAAACACCGACCATTATCATTCCTGGCCATTTTACATAGTAACATTATAGGGTATCACGGCGGAGTTGAACTAACCTTTTGGAGCCGCCTTACATAAATTACGATACATGTCCATGCTGTTGTAAAACTAACATTTTTTTTTTTTGTCTTCGCCTTTTCCCATTATTATATGGGATCAGCATTTTTATTGTCTCTTGGCATGCAATTTTACGGCCGGATGCCCTTCCAGCCCTCAGCCTTTATCCGGGCTGGGAATATGAGGTGGTCATTCCCTGACCTGCCGCATCCTCCGTATTTGGTGGGCACGGGCTCGAACCCCGATCTAATCAACAAGCGTGTGCTATGCACTACTGCTCCTGCCCACCTAGCTACGGAGGCGTCTGTTGTAAAACTAACATCACGATATCAAAAAAGTGCCTATCACCTAAAAAAAATCCAGAGGGTATGCGGAATATACTTTTCACTGCAGCCCTGGAAACTCTGGAATAGTTTATAGATTAGGCGGAGAGGAATTAAAAGATGTTCAAGAAGTCTTTGGAATTACGATACAGAAAGACATGAAGTTCAATGTGTATTGTAAGAAGGGCACGTAGTGTTCTGTCTGTGGTTTATAAAATTATGCAAGGTTGATGTTGGTGGTGGGATCACACTTGAAATATTGTATTATTATCATTATTATTATTATTATTATCTGTTTATTTCTCTTTCGAGACACCCATAGACAGCACGTGGCTAGAGGGTGTGGTTACATTATAGTATTTACAAGCATGTTTACATGAACTTATTTACAAAATTTGGAGATGAAAAAACACAGAATATGTGGTTAATGAATTAATTGTTAAGTTGGTTTAATTAATTGCAAATGGTTGTTAAATGCTAAATATTATTATATAAATGATTAAATTAGTCTTCTTATTATATTTATACTTGCCGATACACATTACCAAAGATTTCTGTCCTATACATTTTGTCTGTACATAGTTTCTCTGGATTTATATTTAAATTATTAAAATAATTAACAGTATTTGCTGGGAAAAATCTCCCCAGAGAGTCCAATTGAGTCAGTTGGCACTTCAGACTTGGTTCTTCTCTGTTTATTCTCGGTCGTATCTAGTTGTGGAAGCCGCATCCAAAGAAAGATGAGGAACTCTGGAGAAAGTACAAGTAAGAGCAACTAGATGAGTGAGGGAGGATTAGTGAGTGAAACAAGAACCAGTGGGTAAAAAATATAAAATCTCAGGGGAGAACAGTAGACTAGATCGTATGAAATTTATTTTCAGGCAACGTGTTGTGGAATGTTAGGATAAGTTGCTTACCAAGTGGCCTAGGCGGAGAGATTGGCAAAATTTATTGAAGAATTGGATAAGCACTTTTTGACTATGGATTTTTTTTTTTTTTTTTTTTGGTACATAATACGTTTACTTCCTTGCATAATACGCAATTTTAATACTAAAACATAAAAGAATAAGGCAAACTGTATGCATATTAAGAGCATTTATGTGGTCAATAGCTAAATAACGCAACGAAATAACGAAAAAATAAACCCAAACTTTAGTGTGGCGTTTAAGGAGTTTAACAAGATACAGCCTACATTGACTACAAATATGTGTTATCATGTTTTATGGATTTGAACGCGTAGTGTGCGTAATTCTGTACTTGCAATTGATCATTCGCCTCTCCCCAGTTCCTGAGGGTTCTGATTTTAACCCGCTTCGTAAGATAGTCAAGATGTTATCAAAAGCTCTTTGGCTTCTAATACTCTTTCTCATCCTTCGCACGTTACCAAGATGGCCGAGTCGGATTACAGGAAAGTTATTCGAAAGGGATCGGCGCGATAATATCAACGTTACGCCTGGGATATGCGTACAGTTCTGACAATGAACACTCTGTGGTCGGTCTCATGTACGTGGGCAGTCACGCGCGACAACGATACCTGTTGGATTATGCGAAACCCTCCGGCCCCAAAATGAATTCAAAACTTTGTCAGTTTCATCACACATTCGTGGCTCTCATTACCGGAAACTAGAACAGGAGTCGTGTCAATTGCATGGAAGTGAAATGCGCACCTCTGTGGATGAGTTGGCATGACTTCGTGCACAGCGGAACTCTCTCCCTGCAATATTTTATTTGTCTTGCGTTTCGTTTCATTTCATTTCATCTTTCCTCTCTTCCCCCACCTCCTCTTTTCGTCTCTTATTCTGACTGCATAATTTTTTTTTTTTTTTTTTTTTTAATGCTGTATGTTCTGTGTGTTGTCTCTTAGTAGACTTTCCCAAACTATAAGTTCCTCCTTTTGCCTAGGCAGCTTATGCGGTCATTATATTCCTTGTGCGTTATCTTAGAAACGAGAGACATTATCTAGCATAAAAAGCTGAAAGATAATTGGATTTTTCAGATTTTTTTCTCTTCCATTTTGGTAATGGCATTATTTCCCTTCAGCCATGCCTGTGGTAACGCAACCATCCCGTGTTCATCCTGAAAAACTAGAAAGAGAAAATGATTAATGGTGTTCCATGTGTATATCTCCTCCCCTTCTTACTTGCTACATTAATATTCTTCCCCGGTCCAGAGCGGTGATACTGTTACTTTCTTTCGAGGCAAGACTGGAAGTGATCTAATTTGATACGATACACGGATAGTCTTGTTATAATGGGCACCAACAGAATGAATTAATATAATGAAAAGATGGTTATAATATTCTTAAGTTAAATAAAATAGCAAAGGCAACACGCTGCCATGATAGAAGCCGGCTTGTAATCTGCTGAATCTCTTTGTGGTTATTAATTCAGTTCACACTGAGCTATTTATACCGGAATTATTAGGTGTTAGTCTTTCTGAACGGTAATTTTATTCCTCGTAATTATAACAGGGACATCACCGGTTCTGTTGCATATGGCTATGGCCAAATATAATCTTGTTTAATGTTGCAGCAGATATCATTGATGTCAGCTGATATAAATAGATATTGATACATGATCAGGTATTTCATCAGGGGACTACACCTGACCATGTATCCTGAACTGCGTTTCTATATTTGTCCATAGTAGTAGAAGAAAAGTGATAGGCCAAAAAAGCAACGAAAATGAAATTAGCACATTCTAATACAGTATGGACAAGGTAGTCCCAACGTAGTGTAATTTATTTAGTTAAATATAAGGATCAAGTTAGAATAAATATGGTTAATATGAATATGTAGAATTTAGTGTAGCATTTAATTATGTATAGATAGGATTTAAACGATTCAATAAATAAATTTGGAACAAGCACCTGGTATAGGGTGGGGTATTAAATTGAGGATGGGGAAGGGAAAAAAAAGGAGTATTTTAAATAAATAAAGACGGAAAAGAGCAATAGAATTAGGATAGTAGGAACGTTTGTATCACCCTCGTGTACACTAAACTTAAACTAAATAAAGACAACTCCACTAATTACACAGCCAATTTCCTTGACCTCAATATTACTCTTAGCACACTTCATCGCTATATAATATTGGCATATATGATAAAAGAATTAAACTTTGATGTCATCTACCTTACCAACTGGCATTCCAATATTTCCAACAAAATACATAAAAATATAATACGTACGCAAACCATCAGATTAGCTTACATATGTAGTAACCAACTAATGTTCGCCAAAGCTCTACAACTCCTTTATAATAAGCTTGACAACAATAATATCCCTATCTACTTTGTAAAATACTGTTTCAATATAGTTTCCCATTTTATCAGAAATAAATTCAGTTATAATTTACTATGAACTGGTCAGTTCTAAACGTATCTGTATTGTTGTAAAATTATCTGGTGGAATTCCACTACTTGGTCAGTAATAGCTATACATGATTTCCGATACAACTATTTTCTTCTGATTGATTACCTTATCTCTTTACTCACCAAGTTTCTACTGTTATGTTTTCACTTTTCTCATGTATCCATTGGATTTGATTTAATAATCATTCATGAAATTACTTATAATTAACTACCATGTTGAGTCTTTGCTGACTGTTATTTATTTGTTTTTAGTTATGGTTTATATTATATGTAAAATTGGCATTTTTGGGTCTTGGATTTTTCAAGCATGTGTTAACATACTACACCTTTGAAAATCAATCTCTAGTTTTTCTACTAAAATTACATAGCAGCCTTGAGATTTTAGTGACTTTGGTCTTTACCACTAAACTTTGTATATGTCACTTTATACAGTCTCCTAACTGCATCACTATTATGTATAGAGACATCCAAATTTTTGATTCCTTCCACTTACTTCTTGTTCTTCCTTCTTAAGATTGAACTGTTTCATGTCCATGGACTTGTTTCCTGTTCTTTCATAATTAGATTCTTAACTACACTACCATTGTATATGTCAATTATCCTTGGATTCATTTACCATTCTTTACACAGTGAATTCACACCTGATACTACCTGTAGATTCATCTAGATTTTTATACATGAAATTAATTCCTGTTCTTCCATACTATAGTTGTTTCTTTGGAATTGTTTCATATACATGGACTTATTTCCTGTTATTTTATAATTGGATCCTTGACTACACCACCTTTGGATCTTAAGTCACCTTGTTACTTATTTCTAGGGATTTAAATTAGTTCTTTTTCCTTGGATGTATTTTCTTGCAAAATTGGATTCTTTATAAATTGGCCTATAGCTTATAAATATTAATCTATTTATATTTAAAAACATTTGATGATTCTTGTTTTCTATGCTCTGATAACTTTACAATTATTCCCTTATATGAGATTATTCAGCTTAATATAACGTAGCCTCATCATTTGGTCTAACGTGTAGATGTTTTTGCCAACGTATTGTACAGCACTATTTATCTGTTAACGGTAATGTGTTTAATTTTGTATGAGTTTATCACGATAAAGTCATACTATTCCAACCGCATTTTTTTTCCAATGCTAATTTTAAATAATCTCTATACACACTGGTATTCTAAATACGACAATAGAGGTCACTATTTTCCCACTGTTTTGCATTTCTTCGCAGCTTACTATTAAGTCTGCCACGCTGCTATAAATTGCTTTATCATGTAGTTATATTGCTAATGTGGTTGAAGTTTGCGTATGTACATGCATGTATACAGGACTCCTCGACTTACGGAAATTAGACTTTAGGTAAGTTTTTGACGGCTGGTGCAAACTTAAAAAAAAAAATCGTGTTAACGTATTTTGCATCTCCAACGTAGAAAAAAAATTGGAGGTATCGTGAAAATATCGTAATGTGAACCCAATAAAACATTTTTTTTTTTTTTTGTAATTCGTTCCAAGTTATTAGAAGTTGAAAATTTCACTATATAACTAAACTATTTATCTCTCTAAAAGGTCATATTTATAATGGAGATTGCACTACATTTTCATCATTATCATATGTTCCCGTTATAAGAATCAATTTTGAACGCCTTTGTGATATTTTTCTAAAGCATGTTTCTGGAGGTCACGACCATAGAACAACAAAAACAATATGCACTTTCCGGTTTATTGGGCTTCTCTGTTAGTGCATCTAATTATAAACAGGAGATAAACTCGATCTTATTGCATTTTCGATAATACCGATAACTTCAGTTGTGTGGGTTTTACGCTATTATGGTGAAATGTGTTCCCCTTCACTGAAATCTTCAATCATATAAAAAACAAATTTTAAGAAACTTCTCTTCATTCCTATTTACGTATTACAATGATGAAGGGAAAGCGACCAACGAAAAGTGCAAGTGGTGGTAGTGCCAGGAAACTAAACAAAATTGATTTAGAAATGAAGATGAAAACGATTAAGAAGCGGGATAACGTTCGTCTATTGCTTGGAGGAGTTAGAGGAAAAAGGGAAGGAATTGTCTACGAAGAACTTATTGACTTGCATGCAGCGATAGTGAAAGAAGAAAATGCTGACGAAGTTCAAGATGAACCAAATGAGGAGCCGAGACGCTTCATCACCAGAGATGATAATGGCATTTCGTGGAATTGCATCCGCAATGGCGAAGTTTGAGAAGATGGGTCCTGACAGCGAACAATTCTTAAAAATTAACAGAGAGTGAATGATATGCTTGCTACAAAGAAATCTACGACGAAAAGAAAAAAGCCACCGTCCAGTCATCCATTAATATGTTCTTTCGTAAGGTTGAGCGGCCGATCCCTTGCAAATCCCCACACATCCCTCAACCTCCGCAGTGGTGTATCAGCTGAAGACGTCGATTCTCTTTTTTTTTTTTTTTTGTAATTTTATAATTTTTTAAAATTGCATACTTTTGTAATTTTTCCTGCGCATGAGATAAAAAAAATCAATACAATAAATAATTCTATTTACATGTTCGTCGAACGTTTCTTTTTTGATTCAATCAATTCAGCGAGCACAGTTGCGATCGCTGCACAATCATGGTGGAAATTCCTATTTACGTAGGGTTCCGAGGAACGTAACCGTTACGTACGTCGAGGAGCTCCTATATGTGGTCTTTGGGGGCCCCTAGACATTAGAATTACCACAGGCCTAGAAATTGGAATTACCACAGGCCTGGAGGGGGAAAAAAGTGTAAAATCTTATGTTGTGTGTTTGTTTTTTTTTTTTTTTTATTTTTTTTTTATGAGAACCCCAAACACAAGAGGTATTATAACCTATAGTACTTAGTACCGTGCTTGGGTTGGAGATTGAGAAGACGAAAGAAGATATTTGTTGACATTGGACTTGAACTTCTGTAGATTGTAATTTTCAGGAAATACGTATGAAGGAAGGGTGTTCCAGAAAACGGCAGTTGAATGAATAAATGAGGAAGATGAAAAGTTGGTTCTGTGGGTTTGAAGTTGGACAGTAAATGGATGTTGGCTGGTGGCAACACGTGTTCGGACTGTTATGAAAGAGAGAGCGGGAATTATAGAAGCCAATTCAGAAGAACAGTGCCCATGGAAGTATCTGTAGAAGAGGCATGCAGCAGAAACAGTGCGTCTATGAGACAGCGAGTGGAGAGACTCTGTTAGAGATGAATCATTAATTAACCTAACTGCCCTCTTCTGAATGGAATCAAGAAGCCTGAGAGAGGTTTTGGGGGCACCACCCCAGATGTGGGAACAATATTCCATGGCAGGGCGGATTTGCGATTTATACAGAGTGAACAGCTGTTTGGGAGAAAAGTAACGCCGAGAGCGAAAGAGAAAACCAAGTTTTTTAGATGCAGAGGAAGCAATATTTGTAATGTGCTTGTGCCAAGAGAGATTAGAAGTCAGGGTAATCCCCAAAAGAGATATATCATTTTGCGTAGAAATCGGAGTGTCACTAAAGATAAGCATAGGAGCAGAAGAATCCTTTTTGCGAGATATAAGACAAGATTGAGTGTTAGAAGGGTTGAAATCAACTAAGTTGTCTTTGCCCCACTGGAGAATTACCTGAAGATCGGCATTTAAGGAATTGGCAGCAGACTTTCGAGAACTTGAAGCTGATTGAGCTGGACAAGGTTTCTCAAAATGGAAAGTTGAATGCAATGTGCTATCAACGGCAAAACTATGGATAGGATTTCCAGTCAATGGAAGAAGGTCATTGATATACAAGAGGAAAAGAGTGGGAGAAAGAACTGAACCTTGGGGGACACCGGCATTAGTGTAGAAGTTCGAAGACAGAGAGCCATCTACCATCACCCTCAGTGAGCGATCAGAGAGAAAACTGGATAGCCAATTACTAAAAACAGTTGGCAAACCATAAGATGGAAGCTTGTTTAGAAGACCTTTATGCCAAACACGATCAAAAGCCTTTGAGATGTCAAGAGCAACTACTTGTGTTTCACCGAACCTTTCCATTGAATTAGTCCATAAATGGGTAACATAAGCCAGAATATCACCAGTGGATCGACACTGACGGAATCCATACTGGCGATCGTTGATCAGACGGAAGGTTTCTAGGTAGTTTAAGAGTTGGCGGTTAATTGATTTCTCCATTACTTTAGAAAGAGTAGAAGTAATTGCAATCGGACGATAATTGGATGGGAGGGATTTGTCACCCTTTTTAGGAACTGGCTGGATATGAGCAAATTTCCAAGCAGAAGGAAAAACACCTTTGGAATAAGAAAGTGAAAAAAGGCGGCAAAGAATAGGAGTAAGTTCAGGAGCACAGGTTTTGAGAACAAGTGGAGAAATACCATCAGGACCTGGAGCTTTCTTAGCATCAAGATTCATCAAAATCCTTCTGATATCCTTTTGACGGAAGACCACAGGAGGCATTGAATGGAGCGTGTTAGGAATGGTGGGAGGTGTTTTACCAAGATCATTAATACATGAGCTCAAAGAAAAATGGGATGCTAGCAGGTCAGCTTTATCCTTGGCTGAAGTGACAACAGAACCATCTGGTTTGGACAGAGGTGGGAGCAGAGATGGGCAAAAGTTGCGGCCAATAGCTTTGGCAAGAGACCAGAATGCTCGGCTACCATTAGGGTAAGAAGCAAGTTTTCTACTCTTAGCCTGTTCAAACTCTAGTTTGGACTGATTAATAACTGCTTTACAATTGTTGCGAGCTTTGGTGTAGGCAGAAAATGAAACTGAACAATTAGAAACAAGCCAATTACGATATGCAACGTTCTTCTCATGGACAGCCTTAGCACATTTATTGGAAAACCAAGGTTTAGATAAAGAACGAGATTTTAAAGTGGAGTGTGGTATAAAGGATTCCATTCCTGCAAGAATAATTTCACTGACACGATCTGAGCAAACGTTGACATCAGAAGTTTTGAAACAGTAATCAGACCAAGGAAAAGAAGAGAAGTCTCGCAGGTCATCCCATTTTGCATTCTTGTAATGCCAAACAATACGAGGTTGGGAATAGCCATGAGATAAAGGTTCCATTGGAGAAGAGGCAATCACCAAGTTGTGATCTGAAGTGCCTAAAGGACCTCTCACTTCAACCTTGTACTTAGAAGGGTTGTTTGTGAGAAAAAGATCAAGCGTATTGGCTGTATGATTAGGATTGTCCGGTATTCTTGTAGGTAAATGAACAATCTGTGCTAGGTCATTAGTAATTGCAAAAGCCTCAGCATCTCGACCTGCTGGGTCGGTGTGACTAGAAAACGGAAGCCAGCTGGAGTTGTGAACGTTAAAATCACCAAGGAAAATCACCTCACTGTTAGGAAAGTTGGATTGGAGAAAGTCAAGTTGCAAAGAGAGGAAGTCAAAGAGCTCCAAGTGATTAGTGGAGTTGGGAGAACGGTAGAGACAACAGATGAATTTTACACAATGAGGTAGAGAGATTTTAAGCCAGAGAAGATCAAAGAGAGGAGATTCCAAATTGCCAAGTCTCTGACAGGGAATATCAGAACGGACATATGCACAAGTACCACCTTTGAGGCGAAAGGAATCATACAGCAAATAATTTGGACATCTGAGATGAGCAGTAGTTGAATCAACTGATAACTGAGATTCAGTCAGAAAAAGTACATGGGGTTTGGAAGACTGCAAGTGGAAATGGACATCGTTGAGATTGGAATTGAGACCACGTATATTTGTGAAATGAATTAGGAAGGCCTTGGGAGGTTTAGATCTTTTCGCAGATAAGCTTGCTCTATTATTTTGACAATTCATGGTGTATTCAATAGTAAGAAAAAGTGGGTGGGACATGCTGTATGAAGTAATGAAATTTTTGGATATGGCGTACATGTGGTAAGAATATACCCAGATCCTTGACGTAACGTGGCCTCGACAATGCTCCCCGCATACACACTACTCGGACTCCCTCCAGTCACTATCTGGCAGAGTAGAGGTAGCGAGATTATACACTAGCTGATCCGGAAGCTTCCTAGAGAGTTACCAATAGGTTCAGTCCGGTGTACTAACTAGCGGCCGGCCTGCGAACACCGTTTTAGAGCTGTACCCTCGAAATGTAAGGAATATTGTATCTCGCCACGACATTCATCATAACCTCAAAAATCATCAATCATACTGCATGATGGAAGAGATACGTAAGGGTTGGCCGGAACTTAGCTCTAGAGATGTTGTATCCAGGCCATCTAGCCTCCAGACGGCAGTCAACACCTGAGCAACTGCCGCCCGGTGCCAATCCCAAGGCACATGGAGTGCATGGGTCTACTGCACTGTGTGTGCTAACAGCACAAAAATCCCGCCACCACTTCAAGCCTCCAATAAGCAAAGTGGTGGTATTTCACCGGTTGATGAAAGTCATCTACCACCAAATCCTGCTCCCAGAGTGCCCACTCCCGGAAGCCTGCAAAAATAATAGTAATAAAATAAATAAATAATAATTATAAAGATAAATAAAATAATATAAAAATAAATAAATAAATAAAAATAAAGATAAATAATATAATATAAAAAAAAATAATAAATAAATAACGAAAAAAAATCCAAAAATTCAAAAAATACATAAGACAGTTCCAGGGGGAAAAAAAAAAAAAAAAAACTTAAGCGAGTTTGTTACCAATAGAGTATAGAACAAGTTCACAGTCAGTTATTACAGGAATTCGCTTTCTTTTTGTAAAAGCCTTTCTGCAAAATTCTTGTAAGGCCAAAAAAGTAATCTGGGGTGAACAATAACAAAGTTTCAGACCCTCTAAAAAAATTTGGTATCAAAGATCTTAATGTACATCTGTACTCTTCATAAATGGAACAGTCATATAATACATGATCCCACGTTTCCAATATTCCGCAAATACAGTATGGTTGTTCAACTAGACCCAGTTGGAATAACTTATTTTTTAATGAGCCATGACCAGTGATTACATTATAAATCTCTATGTAGAGATACAACCACCCTTTTGACGAATCCTTGAAATTGCAGCTTACTTTTGGAATAAACAAATACGTTGTCCTACCAGTTACACTGTTATCCCATCTAACTTGCCACTGATCCACTAATTTCTTAATGCCCATAAAAGAAATCTGTTTACCTTTACGCATAAAATAACAGAAAGCTTTAAAAGTTACTACTAAATCTAATGGAAGAGTCCCTGCAATTACTTGTAGGGCATTAGTTAACACTGTTTTACACACCCGCAAGATAGTTAACGCTTTTCCGCCTTCACTTTCTATGATGATAATAATAATAATAATAATAATAATAATAATAATAAAAATAATAAGGTGTTATTTAATAATAAGAAATAAAAATTTTATCATATTTAATTGACGATGATTAATATTAAAGCATATCAAAATTTACTTTTTGCATAAAATTAATAAAATTTTATGCTAAAAAAGGGAATCCGCACCGCCATGAATGCTCTCTCTCTCTCTCTCTCTCTCTCTCTCTCTCTCTCTCTCTCTCTCTCTCTCTCACACACACACACACACACACACACACACACACATTTGGACTGCGAAGAAAACAGCTGTAATTAGATGACCTCCTTCTTGCGCCAATTCTACAATATAAAGACCACGGTGTAACTGGATAGCAAAGCCTTTACTATATATTGGCCATATATCAAAATACGACTGGAAAATTTGTTTATTATGCTTCCTGACTTGTACTGCCACTACTTAAGTGGGATAACTTAATTTCTTGAGGGTGTTTGTGCCCTAATCACCACGCGACAATTTTTTGAGCGTTTATGGCTGGCGTTGCAGTGGACTGAAATATCGGCTGGTTTAAATACACTTCGTGAAGTATTCAGTGATTTTTTATTAACTGAAAACAAGGTGCCGGATGGGAAGGTTCACGAATCACTTCCACCCTCATTAAAGCTGCTGTCGAATTTATCATTATCCCGTAATACAAATACCAAGACAATATCATTCTGTCACATTGTTATAAAATATCCTTCATCCAGATAATGTAGCCAGGAACTCCGGTAAAAAAAAAAAAAAAAAAAAAAAAAAAAATCTAGAAAACGGAGGCTATTAGAGAGTCTTGCCGTTCACACATTAATAGTTAATACTTATAATCTTGAGGGAGGGGGAAAGAAAAATTAAATTTTGGTGTAAATTCTTTGTTTTAGATGTGATTTAAGCAACCCTTCTTTCTCCTTATTCTGTTGTTCAAAAAAAAAAAAAAAAAAAAAAGAAATGTGGTATCAGCAAAGTATGTTGTGGTTGTCATGGTAACGTAGCTCACATTCCCTTAATGTTCACTTCCTTCAGAGAAAATCTTTATTTTTATTTACAGCCCTGATGAATTTAGTTCATAAAAATATTTCAGAGGACACATCCTTATTACATCCTAATTTTCTTCGTTATGCTTGTAATTTCTCTTGCTCTGCCCAACTTTCTCTGCTTCTGTTCGCGTGTTCATTGTTCAGTAGCAGTTCTCTGATATAGCAGAGAAGAGACATGGGGAAAAAAAAAAATAAATAATACAATAATAAAAGAGCGTTTAGATCGTAAGAAAGTCGCTCGTTTTTGTTGAGTGGAATGTATGTTGGCTATTACAGGTGAAAATTTAGTTAGGTGTTCTGTGGGAAGCTGCAGACTTTCACAGACGTTATGTATGAAACAAGTATTCCGAAATTGCTGAACGTGAGAACTCGCATGAGCCAAGAACATAAAATGAATTGCTTCATTCTTTGCGCGATGAATATTTTCGTACCCCTCCAGATTGTACGACAGTTCGCTAGGCAGTCAAGAAAGAGAAGAGAAGTTCAAAACGAGAGATTAATATTCTTCTGACAAAATATGAAGTGAAACACGTCAGCATATTTTCATTTGTATATGATGAAAAAAAAAATATATATATATACTGTAATAAAATCTGTTTTTACATTTATAACAGAATACAAGTAGTCTCCGATTCGATAATGTATTCCTGTGAATGACGACGTTTATCGAAACTACGTAAATCGGACTTTTTTTCATATATAAAGGGGGATGGATGCTTTCCCGTGGTCAAATTTTAGATTCAACAACTAAATTTTAAATTCATTTAAACACTCATTATTGTTTTGTATACATGAACATTTATTATTTACATACTGTATTAGCTATACCAAATTATTCATGTTTTAAGAAGAGAAGGATAAGTCTAAACAGAACTTCAGTCCTATTTGTCGTGAGCTGTGCCTGGTTTTGGTTGCATTTCTTCAGAAAGGGTAAACTAAGAGTACAGAACGAATTCTGCACTCTTGCCTTTGTTGCTCCATCTCAGTCAGATTTTCATTGGTCGACTCTGCATCGTACGATTCTAGTGTTTGCGCTTCTTCTTACATCCATTTCATTCTCATATGCTAATTCGACAATGTGTAACTGAATTTCAGCGATATTGGCAAGTTTCTAAACATCATTCGGGCCAGATATACCATCAAATACCAACCATCGTAGCGGGTGTGGCTTCTTCCCAAGATGCTGCAATGTTGTCTTTGACTTTTAATATTATATCCCCTCCGGAATTCTCGAACTGATAGCTAGCCTTCGCCGTCTGTCTCGGTGGTCAGTTTCCCCAAAGTC
Organism: Mastigoproctus giganteus; assembly: GCF_048544385.1. NCBI lineage: Eukaryota > Metazoa > Arthropoda > Arachnida > Uropygi > Thelyphonidae > Mastigoproctus > Mastigoproctus giganteus. The sequence continues at coordinate 165,213,928 of NC_143584.1, read as the reverse complement.
TGAATAAGTTAATCAGCTTTGAAAGTTGCTGTCACCCCTTTGTTTATTAGTTGAAACCAAAAGGTATTTGTTGTCATGGAAACGCTTGTTTGTTGTCTTCCAAGTTTTCAAAGTTATTAACAGGAAGGACAAGCATGTTGTGAAAAAAAAAAAATAATAATAAAAAACAATAATAATGATAAATAATTAAAGCCCTGTTGTCTAGACATTTTTCCTTTACAATATTTCTTGAGCAGGTGAGAGAAAAGGCAATTTTTTTTTTTTTATTTCGAATTTAAAAATTAAGTTAAAAACGACGTTATATCGGAATGATGTAAATTGTTGAATGCCTGTATGAGTCTCCTTTGCTGGGATGATACAACTTGAATTAAACTGCTGTAATATCATTATATAATGAAAGCACAATGTTACTGTTATCAAGTCTGTGTGTGGGGGGGGTAGAATTGCTATTTTCATGAAGAAAACTAAGGACCTGAAAGATTTTTGTCAATCTGTTTCTACTCCTTTCTACTTAGTTTTATTTTTGCGGAAAGCCTAGAATTTATTTCAGTTAGCTTGGTGAATGGGAGGTGGGGAAGGAAACTAATGCAAACTGTGCAGAAGGAATAAGTAAAAAAAAAAAAAAAAGCTACCATGCAAAGAGTATCAGCTTATTTCCCTAAACATCAAAGGGATCAGATTTTCTTTTCATTTTTTGAAGGGCTCCCCGTTAGTGATTACTTCCCACGGCACGATCCAGAAATTCCTCATCAACGTTCATCCGTTGCCCGGACGAACACGCTTGATGACGTAGCGTTAAAGCTTGGTGACCCAGCTGTCAAAGATCGATTATCGTTAGCTTCATGTCTGTGATAAGGGATTGGGTTTTACCACGCGGAAGGGATGTCTTGCATTCTCGAATCCCACCGGGAGTTTGTATCTCGTTGGCATGGCTGCTCTGATCCTCATCAGGCATCGTACACAACTAAAATTCTGAATTATTAGTGCTCGGAATAGTGCTTGCCTTCGGATAAATTATTTTGTTCCAGCTTCTGAACAGAATAATTTATTCGAAGGCAAATACCATTCCATCATTCGCAGAACATACAAAAGGTGGTTTGGTCGTCCCTCAATTTCAGACGCATGCGCAGTTCCAATATTAAAAAATTGCTGCCTGCATGTGAAAGAATTCAATAGCACCATGTCAGAAGACTTGAAGTTGAAAGCCAGCTAGATAGCCTAGCCACCCACTTT